>NC_051064.1:49697391-49904891 GCF_004664715.2 Peromyscus leucopus
AAACAGAAAACAATGAACATGGATATTTAGATTATCTTTGCTGTAGGTTTTGCAATATTTTGTATATATGCTCAGGAGTGACAGAGTTGACTCCCAATAGTTCCATTTTTTAATTATTGAGGAACCTCCAAACTGACTTCAATTGCAGCATTAATTTGTTCCTTCCTACACTAGCAGTGCAGAAGAATTTTCTTTTCAACATCTATTGTCAGAGTTTTTGGTGTTATCAATTCTGTCTGAGATAAGGTGGTATCTTAAAGTTGTTTTAATGTGCATTTCTTTGATGTATAGAAATTGTGAATACATTTTAAATGGTTATTGGCAATTTGTGTTTCTTTTTTTGAAAACCATTTGTTCATTCAGGAAACCAATTGGTGATTGGCAATTTTGTTTCTCACTGTTTAATTTATATAATTGTTTGTAAATTCAGGATATTACCTCCCTGTTGAAGTAGAGCTATAAACAAGTATGAGACATTAATAGCCACTAAATACATGTGTTGTATTAATCCAGATAGATAAGGTAATTACCAATTTTCCCACTTTATATTCTATTCAAAAGTATTTTAAATTACAGTGTTATGTAATATGTAAGCTATATTGATGAACACAAAATAAAGTATGATTTTCTATAAAATAAGTAAATCAAATATAAAAAATTGCCTATAGCAGATACGGAAATCGAATTGGTCATGAAAGTCTTACAGACAGTAGCACAGAAGTGCATGGCTTCACTGAGTGTGCTACCAAAGCTAAAGAGTTGATGTCTAAGTTTCATGAATGCTTCCAAATCAACTGAAAATGAGGAGTACCTCTATAGTTACTTATGAATGCAGTATTACCTGACACAAAAATGTTACCAAAATACTAAAATAAAAGAAAAATATAGTCACCTTAAACTGTCTGATGAATATACAACTGAAAAATTGTCAATAATAGTTATTAATAGATAAAATTCAATGACTCATGCACCATACCCAATTGAGTTGTTTTTTTTTTTTTTTCTGTGCTCTAAGAGTATGTCTGATATATCACATTAGGAGAACATGGAGTACTGACACATGGTCATTTTTATAGACACAAAAATTGCTTTGACAAAATTCTGTTCAATTTCATGATAAGATTTCAACAAACTGGAAACAGAAAAAAAAAAAAATGCCTCCACATCATCAAGGCCATCTGTGCCGAACCCACAGCTAACACTGTACTCACTAATGATACACTAATATAATTTTCTAAAATTAGGAGCAAAGCAGGACCCTCAGAAACCAGAAGTCCTAGCCACAGGGACCAAGAAAGAGAAACATACAAGTCCTCTATGGTAGAAGAGGAAATAAAACTGCCTATTTTTGTACAGGATACATTGTTCAATATAGGAAACCTTCAAGTCCGGACTGCCACATCCCCTCCCCTGCAAAAAAAAAAAAAAAAAAAAAAACATAACCTGTTAAAACTAACAAAGATACTTGCTAGATTTTAGGGACACAAAAACGTCACAAAGCACTTGTATTTTGTGAACTAAAATCCAGCAACCTTATGATGAAATTAAGAAAAAATGTCCCTTCTACTAAGGCTATAAAAGTATTGTATAAAACACAGAACATGAAAGTAAAGTTATTACAGAGTCACTAAACACTGGAAATCATGATTTCATACTCAGTGGTTTGTATAATACTTTTTAGTAATACTCCATCAACTCTATGTAGTATTACATTATTCTCTTTAATTATACTTATCAAAATGAGAACTGGTGCCCTGAAACAAGGACAGAATTATAGTCTTAAAAATACTTCTCTGGGAGTAAAACATATTGGCACATGTGTGGAAAGATGTTGAGGGGACACCATTGTTTTATATGCTAATCTATAAAAGTAAAACTTACTTCTCTGGCTTAAATTTAAGTATTTATGAGAAATAATAAGTGAATAATCACACTAAAACATAAAATCACTAAAATGAAAGAATTATTTTGAAGTATGCAATTAATCAAATTTATATGAGCGATGATTGGGATTAAAGGCATGAGTCACCACTGCCTGGCAGTTTCCATTGCGCATTTGAACTCACAGAGATCTGGATGGATCTCTGCCTTCACAATGCTAGGATTAAAGATGTGTGTGCCACCATTTTCTGACTTCTATGTCTATCTAAGTGGCTGTTCTGTTCTCTGACTACAGGTAAGTTTATTAGGGTGCACAATATATGACCACATTCACTTAGTTGAGTTTAGGTGACATCAACAAGCATAAATCCAAGATCTCCAGGCTCCAATTTAATTCTGAAAGAGTCAACCAAATTTTGGTTAATTCTACTTGGCATTCTTTGAGCCACACATACTTATTTATTCTCTCCAATTTGATATGTACTCATGCAAAAATGATATCTCAAGAAACCTAACACTTTGTGAATTATATGATTCTTTAACCTTCATAATGTCAGAGAATTTCTTTCTAATTTTATTAACTGAACTATTACAACACATATATTTAATCTGTATTTAAATAATTATATCCTTTATAAAATACAGACAAATTGAGTGTTGATTTTGTTCTTTATTCTTATCCAAACCTTGGTCTGACTATATAATAATAAGGACCATATCAAAACATTGAGGAAAAAAATCCACGTACATAATGAGACACATTATGTGGTTCCATTCACATTAAGTCCCATACACACAGAAAGAAAGAATATTATGCTTGGTAAGGGGGTTTTCAGACAAGATTGTCAAAATAATATCCAGTGGGTACACAATTTCTCTTTGACATGATGAAACATTTCTGGAGTGAGGAAGCATGGAATTGACTTTGATAATGTACTTAATGTCACTGAATTATACTCTTTAAAGTGGTTACTAATGTGTTATGTGAGAATTATCACAATAAAACAAAGTTTAAAATTAGAAAAACATAGAAGGCTAATGGGAGTTGTAAGGCCAATAGAGAAGTAAGTGAGATACAGAGTATGTCCAAAACACTTTATACACTGGCCTTGTAATGGTCTTATGTAATGATGTATAATGGGAAGCAAGGATATGGGTTGAAAATATGTGAAAATTAATAAGTTCTCCTTTGCTCTATTGTCTATTTGTGTTTTAATTTATTTAATATCATTCTAAATAGCCACAAAGTAAATATTCCAATTATTGGCATAGATTTTGTATTCATCTTATTTGCAATGTTAATTTCATAAATAAACACAAATTATTAACCCCAAATCAGCCACTGGTATTATACAATATTTTATATCTGTAGACTTTTTTTTCTTATATGAATAGTTTGAATGCCACTCAGCACTAGCTCTGTTGCTTCAATTCATTTTACATGTGTATTTTCTATTTTAGCCTGACAGTTGGCAAGCAGGGGCTAACACAAAAGGCACTACCGATTGCTTTGTCTTAGCTTTTCCTTCCATGTTACCATTTTGACAAAAGTTGTTAGCAAATATAGAGAAAATATTGTATAACAGACAAGGTAGGTTTCTAGATTGCTCATAGAATTATTCCCTATCTTTCTTCTGAGATGGAAATTTGATCTACCTGGCTTTCAGACACTCACTACTCCATTGTATAATACAATGTATTCTTTTTATTGGTTTACTATATCATAGGACCTTTACAGAATAGTAGTTTGTGTCTAGAAAAATCTTTTGTTCAAGAAATGCTGCATAGTGTCGTGACAAATGGTGCACACAGACAGAGCACACATATCTCCTTTACACAATATCTAGACTCTAGAAACATATTTTACTTATAAAAACTAAGCTCAAAAATTTAATTATTCAGTTCCAGGTAGAAGACAAATTCCCTTCAACTATGCAGTCATTCTACCTCAATGTGTATCTCAAAGATAGAATTTGCTTTACAACTGAAGACAAAGCCTGATTTCTCCCATTAAACTAACTCTACTAACAAAATACTGTGCCTGTTGTGTTACTTGAGTCAATCAGTTCTTTATCGTCATTTACCTTCCTGTTTTTTGAGGTCATGATATTATTTGTTTTAAATTATCATTTGTTTAGTAAATAATTTATTATCCAATGTCTCTCCACAAGCTGTTGTTCCTTCCTCATTAGCACCAAGAAAATTCAAAGTTAATAGAACATTATGTAATGTATTTCTGGGGGTTTTTGTTACCCCTTTCTGTTTGTTTAGCATATTCTTTAGAGTTTGATTTGATCTTTCTCTGACTGCTTGACTTGTAGGATTATGTGACAAGACAGTAGGAGGCATTTGGGAAAAGACTGACATGTCACAGAAGTTGTTCGCAACCATACATTTCCTATATAAGTCTATGACAATGGAGAACTTGATTATGATACTCTTGTCAAATAAACAGTATAGGAATTTTGCATTTGAAATACATAGATCTAGGTTGAGGTAGATTAAAGCAGAGCTAGAATCATGTGCTTATAACCTCTAGTCAAAAGTTCAGTTCCAAAAATTAATTTTCCAGTGGCAGGTCAGACCATGTAACTAAAATTTCCCTTTCAGTTTAATTACATGAAGATAATAAAGGCAGTATGTTTATATACTCAGAACTGATACATGGTAGATTTTTCCTTTTTTAAACTTTTACTATTGACAAGATTTTTTTAATGAAATTCTGAGGCTTCCAGCACATTTCCTATCAATAGTTTATTGATCTCGTCATTACCTTGTGCTAGAGGGCCTGGCAGATCCATATGGGATCAGATGTGAGTTATATATAAAGGATGCTTCCTATTACTGATTATACCTTGTAACTGATTAAATAACAGAATTAATTCTGAATTATCAGGGATAAAATTTGCAGTTTCAATATGTAAGATCACCCTTTCAGCATACTGAGAGTCAGTACCTATGTTGAGAGGTTCTGAAAAATCCATTAATACCAATAGAATAGCAGACAATTCCAATTTTTGAACAGAATTATAAGAACAGAACCACTTCACTTAAATTTTCTGATTTCTAACCTGCCTTTCCTTGTTTGTTAGCATCTGTATAAAATGTATGGGCTCCAGGTATAGGTGTTTCCCAAACAATTTGAGGCAGAATCTAATCAGCTCTCTTTATTAGTTGAATACTATCACTTTTTGGATATTTGCTGTTAATTTCTCCCAAAAAATTACTGCAAGCTCTTTGCCAAGGTTCACTTTCTGCCCATAATTTGTCAATCTCATCCTTTGTTAAAGGTATGGCAATTTCTGCTGGGTCTATTCCTGCTGAATTTTCTGAATTTTCCTTTTAAAAATAAGTCAGAGATCTTTTCAAAGTTTTTAATTTTTTACTCTGTTTATTTGGTAGAAATATCCATTCCAATATAATATCTTCCCTCTGCTTTAAAATTCCTGTAGGAGATTGCCTAGAAGGTGAAATAACCAAAATCCAATTAAGCTTTGGATCCACACGATCTGTATGTCCTTCCTGTACTTTCTTTTCCACCAAGGCCAATTCTCTCCCAGCTTCAGCTGATAATTCTCTTGGACTATTTAAGTCTTTGTCACTTCCTAAGGTTTTGAACAAATTACTCAGTTCATCATTTTTTACCCCAACAACATTTCTTAGGTGGGAAATGTCATTAAATAAACTTTGAAAGCCCTTAAGATTCTGTAATCGATCTCTCCTAATCTGCACCTTTTAGGGTCTAATTTTTTTAGATCTACTTTATATCCTAAATAATTAATAGAATCTCCTCTTTGTATCTTTTCAGGAGCAATTTGTAATCCCCAGCAAGGCAAATTTTCTTTACTTCTTCAAACATTCTCTGTCCTTCTGGTCCTATACATTCCAGGCATCTGACATTCTGTTTCACTTGAGATAATTTTCCAATCCCTAACTGGTGAACATTTACCTCCTGAAAAAGGCCAATTTGGATGCCAAAATTCTGGTGCTGTTATTGTAACATCCACACTTGTGTCTAATAAGCCTTCCAAGAAAACATCATTTATTCTTATTTTTAATTTGTGTCTTTGTTCATTTATAGAAGTTTACCCAAAAATTCACTTTATGTTTTCTCCTGAATTTTCTATTCTCTCTGCTACAGCTGTTCAATCACCCAGGGCAGCCTGGTTTATTCCAATAGGCATTTGGTTATTTAATTGCTCTGAGAAGTGGGTTCCTCTATGATGGCAGGAAAGGTCTGAACTGAATTTGCTATGGGGACCTGAATCAGGGCCCTCTGGGAGTTTCCCGAGGACAGAGGGAAAGGATTACCTTGTCTGTTGCTTGTTGATCTACATTCAGTGGTCCAATGTTTACCATTACCACACCTTCTGCATAATTTAGAAGGGAGAGGCATTCTGTTGCCATTGTTCCTTGAAAAAACATTCTTTCTAGGAATGCTCTGTTTACACTCCCTTTTCAAATGACCTTATTTAGCACAACCAAAACATCTGACATTATTTTTCCTCAAAGCTTTTGAAATAACATCTCCTATCACATCTCATCGTCATGAGACTCAATGTTGTGGTGGTATTCTAATTGTACTGAAATGTGATTTTGATTGTATGTTAATAAATAAAGTTACCCGGGGAGTCAGAGCTATTAGAGCCATAGAAAGAGTGTGGCGGTGGTGGCAAATGCCTTTAATCCCATAGATCTCTGTGTGTTCAGGGATACAGCCATTATTGGAGACATATGCCTTTAAGACCTGGGGGGCTGTACATACAGACAGTGAGGAGGCAGTCACGTGTTTGGGTTTACAACCAATGAGAAGGCAGAACAAAATACTATAAAAAGACAGACAGACAGGATATAGTTTTTTTTTCCGGGAAGCTGGGACACCGCAGGAGGAAGGGTGAGATTTTAGCTCTGAGCTCTGACCTCTCGGCTTTCTCTTTTACATTGGTTCTGTGTTTCTTATTTAATAAGACTGTTGGTTACGTCTACACAATGTTAATTGTGTCCTTGGTCCAATTCTCCAAGGGTGCTGATCTCCATTTAATGGCCTAATTATTCTCTTGCATGCTGCTTTTGTGGTCTCAAAAGCCAAAAATTCAATTATTATCTGTCTAGCTTCTGAATTTGTTATAATTCTATTTACTGCTAAAGACAGCCTTTGTAAGAAATCCATGGAGGTTTCTTTGGGGCCCTGCATAACTTTTGTAAATGATTCAATTTTTTTCCTGCTTCCTCAATTCTATCCCATGCATTCATGCCTGACATGCAGCATAGAATTAAGGCTTGGTTATCATATAAACATTGTCTTTGTATATCAGTGCATTCACCTTCTTCAAGAAGCTGGGAATACACTGATATACAAATGGGAAATTTCCACATCTCTAGTCCTACATTGTTTCTCTATTGTTTTAGCCTCCTCTTTGAGCCATGTTCTCAACTGTAATTGTGCCCTGGCTTTTAGGACAGCTGTAACAAATTCTTTCCAGTCCTGAGGACAATTCTATTACATGCTGACCACGAGTTTAACATCAGCTTTACAAATGGAGAATACATACCATATAAGACTATAGCCTCTTTAAATCTCCTTAAATCTAACATTTCCACTGGGGTCCAGTTAGGTTGTACACACTCTTGAGCAGGTAGATCCTGTAAGGTTACCTGATAGATTAAGTTTGGTTGTTTGAAAACAGACCCTCTCTCTGTAACCATATAATTTAATCCTGAAATATTTTGACCTTTAATTTTTTCTGTCTTGGTCTGAATTTCTCTATAATTTATTTTAACAGGTTTTTGTAAAGTCAATCCTGAGCTAGGTTCACCTTTAAATTCACCTGTCTAGGTATGAATTACTCTATGATTCATTTTAACAGGTTTTTCTAAAGCTTTTATCTTGGCACTTAAATTGACCAACCTTTTTAATGCTAAAGATGATCAAACAAATAATATTCATAATTGATGTTACATACATCCCATCAATATTAATTATCATCTCATTTAATTGTTCCAGTTTTAGACTGCCTAATGTGTTATTAAACGGAGACCATCGTCCTTCCCTTGTTAAAAAAAAAAAATTCCTTTTTTTTTTGTTTTTGTTTTTGTTTTTTCGAGACAGGGTTTCTTTGTGTAGCTTTGCACCTTTCCTGGAACTCACTTTGGAGACCAGGCTGGCCTTGAACTCACAGAGATCCGCCTGCCTCTGCCACCTGAGTGCTGGGATTAAAGGTGCAATATGGGAAAAAATTCTCTTTTAACTAATTTCACCCTTTAAGATATCTTAATTGACTTAACAAATCTGTCAACTGCATAGAACAGTACAAATCTGAGAGAATTTCAAAGCAGCTACCTAGTGTGGTGGCAGTCTGAGATAGAAATCCAGGGAGGATGAGCTGGAGGGGGAGCCCACCACCCACCAGAAGAACAAAGGCCAAAGAGATTCTGGTCAAGTGCTCAGGCCTGAGTCATGCAGCTAGGACTGGGGCTAGAAGCTCTGTAAGTCCATAAGCAGTCTGGCCTCATGTAGCTCTGGCCACTTGCAGCTCCATTCATGCGCAGCATTCAGCTCTGGTCCAGCTAGGGCTTGCAAGGCCACAGGCAAGTGGCTATTTTGTGAATTTCTGCCCCATAGTTGGACTAGTTGGACACTCAATGTAGACGAATTTCTAAATGGTCTTATTAAAAAAAAAAAAAAACCATTTAGCCATATATAGGGGTGAAAGCCATAGAGATATAGGAAAAGCCATCAAGGATTCTTACCTCACCAACTCTGCAGCTTCCAAATGTGAGCTACTGCCTGTCTACCGACACCTTTATATGCTTTGCTTTTCTGACCTCTCATTGGTTCTTAGCTCAGCTACCTCACTTCCTTGTCACTGCCTGTCTGCACAGACCTCCAGATCTCTATGGTAGGTACTGGGATTAAAGGCATGTGTCACCAAGGTTGGCTCTGTTACCTAGTATGTCCTTGAACCCACAGAGACCCTGCCTGCTAAGTGATCAGATTAAGGGCATGTGCTGCCTGACTTTGTTTACTTAAATGGCTGGCCTTTTCTCTCTGATATCCATTGAAGCTTTATTAATCAAAGCACAAATAAAATATCACCACAGTTTTCAACATGCACGTGTTTGATGCAATTTTAAGGCTATAGTACTGAAACCAAGTTATGTATTTATTTATGTCTTTAATGCATTAATTTTTCACTTTTTTTCTACGAATCTTTATGATTCTAGTCTTTGTATTCCCTATTATTGTAGATTAATTTCTAAAGGTCTTATTAATACAAACAAACCTGGAGCCACGTACTGGGGTGAATGTTGAAATAACACAGAAACAGAAAAAGCCACATTCAACCCCACCTCCCAATTCCTCAGCTGATCTAGTTTCCTCACACTGAAAGTCTCTGAGTCCTCATCCAAATGTATCTTAGCTTAACTGCTGCTAAAAGCCTAAGAGCTTAAAAAGCCTCTAGTTCCTGGTCTTCATGCCTCATATACCTTTCTGCTTCATGCCATCCCTTCCTGGGACTAAAGGCATGTGTCTTTCCCAAGCAAGACATGAGATCTCAAGTTCTGGGATTAAAGGTTTGTCACCATGCCTGACTGTTTTCAGTGTGGCCTTGAACTCACAGAAATTCAGATGGATCTCTGTCTCCAGAATGCTAGGATTAAAGGTATGTGTTACCACTACCTAACCTCTAAGTTTAATATAGTCTGTGCTCTTTTCTCTGACCCCAAGATAAGTTTATTGGGGTGTATAATATATCAACCACACCCTCTGTATTTTATTTGTGTCTTAAAAAAATTAAAATGTGTTTATCATCCAATTCTTTCAATTCAATACTTTCAGCTTTTGACATTTTGATGTGCATTCATCTCAATCTCCAATTCATACTGTTACCAAAAGATGATGCATTTGAGTGTTTACGAAATTTCTTTTGATCTCTAATTATCTGTTGAATAAATCACACTCAAAGTGACATACTTTACATTGTATAAAGATCAAGTAGGCACAACTGATTGAAATTTTTTCAAAGGGCCCTAGAACATTCAATCTCTGAAGAGTGCATGGATTCTCACTCTGCAGAAAGAAAATAAATTGTCTTATAATCATTTCTTCAATTTAATTTATATAGCCAAGAAAATATGTGAAAAAAGGAGAGGTGAAATTAAAAAAAAACAAAACAAGAATCAAAACACAAAATAGTAGTTTGAAAAAACCCAAACAGGTTCATATTTACCATTATAAAATTTGTGATCCTTATGAATATAAAATTATAAGTGAGGTGTTAGTATGACTGTACTAAATAGTTGTGGCTCTCATAACAATCATCTCTTTACAGCAACTCCATCATAGGCTGATGAGAAAAATAGGAATCAAATTAAATCAAAACAAATAAACAACAACAAAAGAGAGGATGTAAGTAAATCATAAGTGGAGTCAAATCCAGATGCTAGTACTATTTTGGTAAGATTTTTACATAATATTCAGAAGAGAGTGGATTCAAATAAGCAAGGGTAGAACAAAAAAAATAACAATCACTTTTGTGTGAAAAGGTTACTTGGCTCCACCTCACAATTTATGTTTGCACTAAAGAAATAATAATTCTCTGCTGAGTTTGGTCAGTATAATTAAAAATGTTCAATTGCATATTTATGACTCTCCATCTATTATGCATCTTCATTAGTGTGACTAGAGGAAAAGTGAGGTTACGACAAGATCTATCAATCACTTGGACTGAAATTCCAAGATCTAGATCTGGCTGTTCATACCACACACTCATTCCAATATGAGAAACCATGTCCTATTTTGTTCCTCTATTCTTTCACTGTCTAGGGTCTCTCACTGTCCCTTCAGGTCAATATGAGATTTTCTAATATTTAGTCACATTAAGACATCCTTTAATAGAAGTAATTTTCTCCATTTCAGTTCTGTTATGTTCTGCTTCTGTTGTATATTGGATATTATGTTAATAATATAGTGGTAGTTATGGTTTCTATTGCTGTGAAAAAAAAAAACACACCATGACCACTGCAACAATTATAAAGGAAAATATTTCATTGTGGTGGCAGGCTCACTTGCAGTTCAGAGATTTAGTCCGTTATCATCATGACAGCATCATGGCTGAGTAGAGGCAGACATGGTGCTGGAGAAGTAACTGAGAGTCCTGAATCTTGTAGGCAACAGGCAATAGTCTCATTGCCACACTGAGGGAAGCTTTTGCAAAAAAGAATTCAAAGCCTGCCCCCACAGTGAGACACTTCCTGCAACAAGACCATACCTATTCCATCAAAGCCACAACTCCTAACATTGCCACTATCTTTGGTGGTCATTCTATTTCAAACCACCAATAGTACTGTATTATGTATAATATATAGTAATTTAGTAATTTATCTGTATCACTACGTTTCTTCATAAATCTGTTTGTTGCATTGCTATCTTTTTAAATCCACTGTTCTTTGCATTATTTTTCTGGTATATGCTGTCATTCTGACCTACTGATTCTTCCTGTTTCTGCTATTTCCGTACTTTTATATTACTGGACCTATAGACTGAATACATTTTTGTTTTAGTTATTTGAATTGTTCATGCCCATATTACCCTTTGTAATTTGCTGAGAGAGGTTTCCTAGAAACTCTTTCAATATTTGCAACTACATTGTTTTCTACAATTTTATTATCATATTATTTTCCTCACATTACTTCATTTTTAAAATTATTTTATTATTATTATTTAAATTTTATAATTAATTTAATTTTACATGCCAGCCACAGATTCCCCTGTCCTCCCTCTCCTGCCCTCACCCTCTAGCCCCTGTCCTCTCCCCACCCTCCCCCTTCACTCCCTGTCCTCCCCCTCCCAATCCCCCCCCCATTCCCATCTCCTCCAGGGCAAGAACTCCCCTGTGGATTCAGCTCAGCCTGGTGGATTCAGTCCAGGCAGGTCCAGTCCTCTTCTCCCTTCACCCAAGCTGAGCAAAGTGTCCCAGCATAGGCCCTAGGCTCCAAAAAGCCAGCTCATGTACTAAGGACAGGTCCTGGTCCCACTGCCTGGGAGCCTCCCAAACATTTCAAGCTAATCAACTGTCTCACTTATCCAGAGGGCCTGATCCAGTTCCATGGGACTCCCCGGCTATTGGTTCATAGTTCATGTGTTTCCACTAGTTTGGTTATTTGTTCCTGTGCTTTTACCAATCATGGTTTCAACATCTCTTGCTCATACAATCCCTCCTCTCTCTCACCAATTGGACTTCCAGAGCTCCACCTGGGGCCTGGCTGTGGATCCCTCTATCAGCTTCCATCAGTCATTGGATGAGAGTTCTATCATGACAGTTTGGGTTTTCAGTCATTTGGCCATCCGGATCTCCCACTCCCCTAAGCTCTCTTTCCCCCAACCCTTGCTCTTCATTAACCCCCTCATGACCAGTTTGCTCATGTAGATCTCATTCATTTCTCTGTCGTTGGGTGATCCCTGTGTCTTTCTTAGGGTCCTCTTTACTAGGTAGCCTCCCTGGAGTTGTGAGTAGCAGTCTAGTCATCCTTTGCTTTACATCTAGTATCCACCTATGAGTGAGCACACACCATGTTTGTCTTTCTGAGTCTGGGTTAACTCACTCAGGATTATTTTTTTCTAGATCCATCCATTTGCCTGCAAACCTCATGATGTCATTGTTTTTCTCTCCTGAGTAGTATTCCATTGTGTATATGTACCACATTTTATTTATCCATTCTTCAGTTGAAGGGCATCTAGGTGGTTTCCAGGTTCTGGCTATTACAAACAATGCTGCTATGAACATAGCTGAGCATGTGCCCTTGTGGTATAATTGAGCATTCCTTGGGTATATGCCCAAGAGTGGTATAGCTGGGTCTTGAGGGAGATTAATTCCCAATTTTCTAAGAAAGCATCATATTGTTTTCCAAAGTGGCTGCACAAGCTTGCATTCCCACCAACAGTGGAGGAGATTTCCCTTTGCTCCACATCCTCTCTAGCATAAGCTGTCTTCAGTGTTTTTGATCTTAGCCATTCTGCCTGGTGTAATGTGGTATCTCAGAGTCATTTTGATTTGCATTTTCTTGATGATTAGGGATGTTGAGCATGGCATCTTCAACAAATGGTGCTGGCATAACTGGATGTCAACATGTAGAAGGATGCAAATAGATCCATATCTGTCGCTGTGCACAAAACTTAAATCCAAGCGGATCAAAGACCTCAACATAAATCTAGTTACTCCAAACCTAATAGAAGAGAAAGTAGGAAGTAGTCTTGAACGCATTGGCACCTGAGATCACTTCCTAAATATAACACCAGTAGCACAGACACTGAGAGAAACAATTAATCAATGGGACCTCTTGAAACTGAAAAGCTTTTGTAGAGCAAAGGATACGGTCAACAAGATAAAGTGACAGCCTACAGAATGGGAAAAGATCTTCACCATCTCCACATCTGACAGAGGGCTGATATCCAGAATATATAAAGAACTCAAGAAATTAGACATCAAAATACCTAACAGTCCAATAAGAAATGGGCTATAGAGCAAAACAGAGAATTCCCAACAGAGGAAGCTCAAAAAGCCTGAAAGACATTTAAGGAATTGTTCTACTTCATTGATTTTTAAAATATATTCCTTTTATTTTGTTTTAAAAAACAATGATTCTTATTCATCAATAGTGATACTATTTAGAATTTTGATATATAGTGAAATAAGCAAATTTTTTTCTCTGTGTTTTCAAATCACTGGCATATTATTCTTTGAGATTCAGGGACAATATATCACTACTACCAGGTATTGTCAGAGTTTTCAAAATTCCTGTTTAAAGAAGAACATACACCAGGTTTAGCATTATTTTCAAAGAACTATAGTCTTTAAGAATATTCCATTTAAAATTTTTAAAATTCAGGTCTTTCAGTTACAGCCCCTCATGGAATCAGATTTATTTATTTGAGCTTATTGTCTATTCTTTATCAATACAATATATACTTATGACAGAAATTGTTTTTAATTAACATTTACTTTTGAGTGTGGGATATACATATTATGAAAACAAGGTATAGAGTTCTGACATGCTTCATTCAATTTTCTTTAGTAGTTTCTTGCAAAATTGTCTACAATGTAGTGATCAATGCATTAGCATTGCTTCCAAATTATAGAATATTTATCAGCAAACGGCAAAAAGTACATTTTGTTTGAAATATTATGTTAAGATTTCAGTTAGCAAGATAAATTATAGACTTGTTTTTTTCTGTTGACAAATGTATAAATTATTCTTTAAAATGTTTCTTGTTTTTGAGAATTTTCTAAATGTATACAATAAAATATGATCATATTTACTCCAATAACTCCAGTCAACTCTTCCTATATCTCCCTTAACACATCATGTTCTGTATGGTATAATTAACTTATCCTAATAAGTTACAAAAAAGTGTTGTTTCATGATTTTTTGTAGCTTATTTCAGCAGTAATAACTGCCATAATTATGGTAATAAAACATTAAAAGAAACCAAGATCAGTGATAAATACCAAAGGAATTACTCAATTAAAATTTGTAATAAATATTTTCTTTGTATTTTTAAATTGCTAGTAACCTTTCTATCTTATAAATTTTCAGGTAATAATGTAGTGGGTAGCTGTTCCAGCTTTGACCTAAAAGTACCACCCTTAATGAGGCTTCTCGTAACTGCCATGCCTACCTATGACCTGCCCCTGAGGTGGGGCCAAGATGGAAGCTTTTAAGACTCAAGATCTGGATGAACTGGCTCTCTTAGTTCCTTGTGATCCTAGATGCTGGATGTAGACTGAGGAGAGTTCTCCAGAGAATACCACTGGACTGCACTTCACCTCTCTATGATCCTGTAACCAATCACTTTACTGGCTATAAGTTACCCCAAAATAAACCTCCTTTTCAACTATGTGAAGTTGCCTTAATAAATCCCCCAATATAATAATGTTACATTAAGTATGAGAATGCATATTTCAAAGAATTTTTTTTATGTATTTAAGCAATTTAAAAGTTCTTAAATCAAGTTGACTATGCAAAATCAATACCTATCAGCTCTTGACTACTAAATTAGATCATTATACAGATTATAACTAATGCATTCTATAAGTATCCTAATCAGAAAATACATAACATCCATTGTGATATGACAAAAGACATGATTAGCAGCAAAGAAATCAATCTACAAATGTGCAAAAATAGCATATATTGTCTAATTTCACACAGCAGTGTCTAGGGGGAGGTACTCTTTGTCAGTTTCATCAACTAATGGAAACAAATACACTATTCAGTATTTTGAAATGGAGATCAGTCATGCATTTCTGCAGCAAAATTTGCTCAATCTTGCAACTCCTTTAGGTAATGGAGATAAAGTAAAAATGCAGGAATATTTGTACCCCTAAGACATAACACAAATATTTGACTGTTCAAATGTATTTATAATTATAAACTGTACTTCCAATTAGAAGAGGAAATATGTATCCAAAGATAATAGTGAACAATTTTAGCTACTAGTCACTAATCTTCTTGCTTTAACCACAGTAACTTCTTAAGACATAGATAACATATTCTGCTACAGCCTATTTCTTTCCTGCAAGTGATTTTCTGCCTACACATGTAATATTTAGCCGCTGGCACACACACACACATCTTACTAAGGTAAAAGAAACAGCTTAAAGAAATGCTAAGTAAGAAACAACATAATGGCTTTAGTAAGCCACTCTACTTTCTTCATGAATAAAATTAGGAATGCTACATACAAAATACTATATTACTTAAAGATAAATGTACTTCATTGAGATTTATAGAAAAGAGTACATAATACAAAATAGACTGTGGCTCAGAACCATTATTCCATGCTCTAAGATTAGCAATGTCTTCTTGACTAGCCACAGTGTGCTAGATAGAATACATTATTGTATAAATAATAGAACATGCTATTATATATCATGTATAATATATAAGAAATGAATATTATTTCCAGTTCTAACATAATTGGAAGAAATAGATGTTATTATGGTATGAAAATGAAATTTCCATAACAGACTCATGGGTTGAATTCTTGATTCTCATCCTGTGGTGTTAGTATTGGAGCTTCTGGGAACCAATAGAAACTTGGGCCTTGTAGAAGACAGCAGGTCACTGGAGACTTGCCTTTAAGTATACAGAATCCTTAGTATCTTCCTTGTTTGTTTCATTCAGTCAATGGCACCATGGATTGATGACCGAGACCTCTGACATGAGGAGTCAAAATAAATTCTCTTTTATTGAAATGCAGTATAAGAATAGAATTGTCTGCAGGGAATTCTGATGCTTGTGAAAAAAAACTCTAATAAAACAAGAATATAGTCTTTTTTTTTTTTTTTTTTTTGGTTTTTAGAGACAGGGTTTCTCTGTGTAGCTTTGTGCCTTTTCCTGGAACTCACTTGGTAGCCCAGGCTGACCTCGAACTCACAGAGATCAACCTGGCTCTGCCTCCCAAGTGCTGGGATTAAAGGCATGTGCCACCACCGCCAGCAAGAATAAGTCTTACAGACTCAGTTTCTGAAAAAAAACAAAGACTCATTCTTAGAATGTGGTTTCATGCTCATCCCTGGTATATCAGAGAAGAGTGAGTTTACTTCAGCTGTTTTTATTCATATGTCTCTGTGAAAAAAAAATATTTTTGTCACATGTGGCTTGTCCTTGTGATTATACGTTTTACTCACATGCTTCCTATTAATCCTCAGAGTATAAATTTTCTGATGCTCTGAAGGAAGTTAGCTATTGCATAAGACTTTAACCCCCCTCATTTATCAGCTCCATTCTCCATCTCTAGAGCAATAAACATGCCTTTTCTTAAGTTAATAATTTCAGATATTCTGTCATTGCAACAAGAAAATTCAACACTGAAAATTGAAGCCAGAAACATAAAATAGTTGTGATTAAATTATAATTGTTTGGTCTCTGGAACTGCTTTGTGAAAGAAACTAGGAGACTTTGTAATGTGGGAGCCAGAAAATGAACAAACCATAAGCAGTATTTAATGACTAATTCTGGTAAGAAGTTGTAACATCATGAAGATAGGAAGCAGATTATAAAAGCCAAGCCCATGAGACTTCAGCCATGAACAGACATTTATTTATTTATTTATTTTAGTTTTTCAAGACAGGGTTTCTCTGTGTAGATTTGGTGCCTGTCCTAGATCTTGCTTTGTAGAACATATGGGTCTTTAACTCAAGAGAGATCTACCTGGCTCTGCCTCTGGAGTCCTGGGATTAAAAGCATGCCCACCCCACCTGATAACAGGTATTTATTGAGCAAAGTTAATCTGACAAAGAAGGAGTGTGTGCTCTGCAATTGAGAGTGCCCAAGTTTAAACATGACTGATTAATTAATCTAGTGTTAGAAATTTTGAGATGGTTTATCATACAGGCTGTGACATTGTTATTGCTACCTGCATTTAGATTAATTTACAGTAAGAAAAAGGAGCCAAAATCAGAAAAGGAAAATTTATAAGAACCACAAGTCTTCAAAGACCTATAGAATATGGCATTTAAAATGTTTTAAGAACTTTGACTTTCTGAACATTGAGACATGTCTGCTCCTGGCAGCACCAATCTACTTCAGTAAAGATAATGGGCATTGAAAAAACTCATTATAGACTTTGCTTTCTTTGTGGAAAAAAGTACACTACTGGGGAAAAATGTGCCCTTGCATCAACTACTTGATAAAATGTTGTATTAACTGGACATGCAGGACCCATAGGAAAGTGACCACTGAACTTTGCAAGTTGAGATGGTCCTTCAGGTTCCTGCTTTGTAGAAGAAACTTCCAGACATTCTACAGGACACACAGAGAAGTGACTGAGAGACTCTAGGGCTAGAGACTGAAGAATGGATGCCCCATGTTGCAGAAGAACTTCAGGTAACTGTCCAGGTAGCCAGCTGTCTCTGTCATTCATTGCTTACAATGCCCTTCCTGTTTACTTAGGTAATATATGTCTTTCTGAGGTCTTTTTGTAGTTGAAGACTAGATAGTTATAATTTTTTTTTGGTTCTGATAAAAGATAAATTAGCTATGAAACTTTAAACTCACAAATATAAGATAGAATATTTTTTTAATTTTGCAAAATACAAATAGAATAGATATTGTACCTATAATTCTTGCTTGATAACTGTCCTATTATATGTAATTTTACTATGTTGTAGTTAAAACTTCATTTTAAATAGAAAGTAAAGGAGAAATGATAGGTGATATTGCTCTGTATGCTGTGAATGTGTTGCTTTGATTGGTTGATAAATAAAATGCTGATTGGCCAGCAGCCAGGCAGGAAGAGGATATAGGTGGAATAAGCAAACAAGGAGAATTCTGGGAAGAGGAAGGCTGAGTCAGGAGATGCCAGCCTGCCATCCAGAGAATAGCATGTAAAGGCATGCATGTAAAGCCACAAAACATTTGGCAACATATAGATTAACAGAAGTGGGCTGAATTTAAATGTAAGAACTAGTCAGTGGTAGGTCTTAGCTAATGGGTGAGCAGTTTTAATTAAAAAAAAGTCTGGATAAGGAAGCCACAGTTTTTGAAGATGTGAGTATGATTAAAAACACATTAATTATTGTTCACATGTAAACAGGGAAGGTGGATGAAGGAGACCACTGGAATTGGCCAAATTCCAACACATTGAAACCTAAATGGTCTGAAATACTAACACTGACCAAAGTAATTATACTTCGAAAAAGAGCACTTTCATAGTACCTGGGGTATCCAGTTAAAACAGGCTTCCTTGAAATTTCTCTGTCAGAATTTGTTTCATGATCACTCAAGATGGCAGAGGTAAGTATGAACAAGAGTTAAGAGGATCTAGTTATTTTTTGAAGATGTGATGGAACTTGGGTCATCTGTATTGATGCTAGTTCTGTAAGCAGCAGAATTCAAGAGTTGTAGTATGATGGAGGATTTTATCTCATGTCATAGCAAACAATGGTGGTCCAGACATGACCAAAAGCAATTCATGGAGAAAGTATTTTACTTCATTTACTTTCCACATCAGAGCCCATGATTGAAGGAAGTCAGGGCAGTCACTCAAACAAGGCAGGAACCCAGAAGCAGGGACTGAATAGAGACCATGGAAAGATATTGATTACTGTATTTCTCTGTCTGGCTTACTAGTTTGTATTCTTATACTAACAAAAACTACCTACTCAAAGCTCAATCATATACTTATGATATATTTATTGGTGTTAAATTTGTTTTTAAATATGTGAATTTTTTTTAAATTTATGGTGGAGAAGAAAGTTTACTATAAATATGTGGAAGAGAAAAGCCAGAGTCAGAGACATCTGGGAGAGTCATAACTTTGAGCATAAGTGGAGAGAGGGGAGGGAAAAGGAAAGAGAGAAAATAGGTACATCAGCCAGCAGGCCCAAAGAGGAGGGGTAACCAATATGGCTGGATTATATAAGAAAGGACAGTTCAGTAAGAGCAACCCACTCTGACATCTGGGCTGGAGTAGTTTAGGGTATGGCACCAGAAGGACCCTCTACCAGGTAGGGTCTGAGGAATGCTGGGAAAACCTGGTGGCCAGGTCTTCTTTGATATGTTAAGTAGTCATCTCAGCTGTTTGTCCCGGGTTTAAAACTTAACATTCTAAACTTTTGTTGATAATAAATAAATAAATGATAAGGGGTGAAGACATGACACAATCTTCTCTATGAATACTTCATGTTAACATTGGGGCATCAGTGTTGAGTGCTGTATTTTAAAATGATGTGCAGCAGCCTTGGAAGGTAGAGACAAGGAACACAGGGAAGAAAGTCACTCATACCATCCAGGCAGCTCCCATGTGGAAAGTTTTACTATTAAAGGGGGAATGGAGAGAGGAAGAGAGAAAATGAGAGGGAAAGAGAGAGAGAGGTGGGGGAAGAGAAAATATGGAGGTTCACACCCTAGTAACAAAAGAAAGGTAGGAAGAAGAGAGAGAAGTGGTGTGGTTTTCACTTTAAGAGGGCTTAACATAAAATGACCTGTCAGGACATAGGTGGGTCCTCAAGGGGTGACTCTGAATGCTAATATGCTGTGGGATGTTCTGTATGTTAAATGTGTTGCTCTGATTGGTTAATAAATAAAACACTGATTGGCCAGTAGCCAGGCAGGAAGTATAGGTGGGACAAGCAGAGAAGAGAATTCTGGGAGGTGGAAGGCTGAGGCGGAGAGATACTGACATCCGCCGCCATGACAAGCAAGATGTAAGGTACTAGTAATCCATGAGCCATGTGGCAAAGTATTGACTAATAGAAATGGGTTAATTTAAGACAGGAGAACTAGATAACAAGAAGCCTGCCACAGCCATACAGTTTGTAAACAATACAAGTCTCTATGTGTTTACCTGGCTGGGTCTGAGCAGCTGCGGGACTGGCAGGTGAGAGAGATTTGTCCTAACCGTGGGCCAGGCAAAACCAAAAAAAACATCCAGCTACACTAATATTCCTCCTTTTTGATTATCATCAAAAGGTGAGTTTGGATAGCAAGTGAGGGGGGTGGGAATGAGTGTTCTGAATTCTTGAGACTGCTTCCTGCTGATTTTGGGAGTAAGTGGGGAAGGGGAAGTTGGGAGTCATGGTCATGCACAGTGGGAGGTGTGAGTGAAGAAGCATTCAGTTAGCTGTCATTATGGAGACCTCCGGAATCTGTTCTTTGAGAGAGCTGAGAAGGCAGGTTGCTAGGGAAAGAATAGATTGTTATCATTAGCCTCATGATCAGGGCTAGCCATAGGAGGATTGATAGCTGTCAGAAAGAATGGGATGCAAAGTGCCCTGCTTGTACAAAACAGGCAAGGGTGAATGAGCAAGACATGAGAGCAGATGTGCCCTGCATTGGGACATCTTGGAAAACCAGGTTCCACTTGCTGGTTATGTGGCCATTTGAGCCTGGAGAGGTGGTACCAGCAGTGAGGTCCCTAGAGCTCGGGGAAATGGCATACCAAATTGAGGGATGGTGCGTTCCAGCAATACAGGAGCCATCACATCTGCTATTTCTCTGGAGGTGGGAAATGCCTCTATCCATCCTTTAATATGTCAACAAATTGGGAGAGAATAGAGTTTTGTAAGTGGGCATGTTGGTGAAGTTAGCCTGCCAGTATTTACCCAGTTAGCGTCCTTGGTTGGTGCAGCAGCTGGTGGAGTATCTGAAGGTTTGGCCTTGGCATGAGTCTGGCAGGAGGGGTGGATCTGTGCAGGAAACAGCAAATGTCTGTAAAACAACTGGAACAGATTTATATCTTGGTGTCATAGCAAAAGCTATGGCTTTGGGTTAAAAGGTATGAACATTTTCAAGGGCCTGGTTTCAGCCCAATGGAACACATCACTAAATCTGTAACCAGAGGAAATTTACTGAATGGAAGTGGTTGAGTGAGTGAAGGAGGAGGGAGACTTCTATACCCTCTCTACTGCTAACCTGTCTCTAAAAGCTGGGACCAGTAAAGTCCACAGAAACTTAAGGACTCCCAAGACAGTCTGTAGTCAGTGTTCTATCAGTTTAGCAAAACTGCATCAGTTTTTAAAACTCTGAATCTCTGAAATTACATCTTAAAACAGTTTATCCTGTAGCATAAAGTCTACGAATGAGGCACACCTGTCTGTACTTTTAACAGGAAACTTACTAATGAGCCACCAAGATGTTTGTAGTCTTGGGGTCAGGAGAGAACTATAAAATCAGCAAGTCTCCTAGTAACCTGGTCATCAAACACCACCAGATCTGAGAAGGATAACTAAATGAACAGAAATGAGATCACTTTCCTATCTTTATCTTCACATAAACAAACCTTAAAGCACCTGCATTTTTATCTAATTCACTAGGAGATCCTGCGAGCAGTCATTGCAAAGTGAATTCATCCCATTTTTGAGTGTGGTAGCAAGGTGAATTATGTCTAGACTTAGTATTAGCTCTGTGATTAGTATTAGTAGTAATATTGGATTATTATTAGGACTGTGAATTTTACATAGAGACCTGAGAAGGCAGCTTGAAGCTTTGGTTGTTGAACTGATAAAGCCTGGACATCAAATGGCAAGATCTGAGAAGGATAAATTTTATCTGAGTTCGTGATTGTAAGTGACAGAGACTTACTTGCTGGCTACCTAGACAGCCACTCCAGGGTACTCGATGGATGCTGAGGGTAGAGATCTCAAGGCAACAACATCAGTCTTCAGCTGCCAGGCCCAGAACTGCCAGGCCTCAGATGATATGACAGTTGTGGGTTAGGAACTTGTAGAGAGGACCAGCCTACCTTGTCTAGGCAAAAGTGAGTCGATGAATTCCTCAGAGTCCTGTTGTCAATTCTGTTGTCTGAAGAAAGCCCTGGCAGCAGTTGAGGTGAATGGCAGTAGTTGAGGTAAAAGTTAGGTTTTTGCCCAGTGCCTGGTGTTGCCACTGTGGAGCAAGTTTCAGGTGGAGGTTCTTTGGCTGTGGATAATGCTCTGTATGCTGTGAATGTGTTGCTCTGATTGGTTAATAAAAAAATGGTGATTGGCCAGTAGCCAGGCAGGAAGTACAGGTGGGACAAAGAGAGGAGAATTGTGGGAACAGGAAGGCTGAGTCAGGAGTCACCAGCCACACACAGAGTAAGCAAGATGTAAAGATACCAGTAAGCCACAAGCCACTTGGCAAGATATAGATTTATAGAAATGGGTTAATTTAAGATGTAAGATCTAGCTAGCAAGAAGCCTGAGCCATTAGGCCATACAGTTTTAATTAATATAAGCCTCTGTGTGTTTATTTGAGTTTGAGTGGGTGCAGGCCTGGGTGGGACTGGAGAGAACTTACATTCTTCTGTGTCCATCTGTCTTCTTTGGAGGAAATAAAGATGCTGCCAGGAGCTAGTATGTCTCTCTGTCATGAAAAGCTTCTTAATTAAACATTTTAAATGCCATATTCTGCAGATGTCTGAGCATTTGAGGACTGCCTGTCTATTAGGTATGAATGAATGACTATCAGCCTGTGTTCCCTAACAGTCTTCCATATGTTAGCAGCTTTTATAAGACTAGGACTTACTGTCTCTTGAGAAGGCAAAGAAGAGTGACAGGGGAAAGATCCCATGGCCAAATGGAAACAGGACAAAAGGGGTTTGTGAGTTGGGGTGTGGCCCAACTCTGAGAAAAGGACCCTTTCAGGGGACCAGAAACTCCATCATAAAAAATATATTTTGCTTGTCAGATATCCCATTTATCAAACATATGATATCATTTATTTAAATCTCTAGAAGCTTGGTGTTGAACATTTGGCAAAGACATAGGTGTGAATCTCTAAGTTAGCTTTTATTAATATGAATAGACTTTCATAAATTTAAATTTCTATTATTATATAGAGTATACTATAAAACAGTGTTCAATCAAATATAGCTTTACATTTCTATCATCATACAAAAAGTTGATACTAATCCAAAGTATTTGAAGCTTGTTGCTTCCTTATTCTAGAAGGAGATAAACTGAATAGAGAGGTCATCAGGACTAAATGTATTTTTTTAACCTTAGTAAACCTTAGTAAAAGATGGCTGCTAGCCATGTGGCCATCTACATCATAATAAGGTCACCAGCCAAGATGGGGGAGAGCCATGTGGTTGCTGCTCAAAACATGTTGTTGTTGTTTTTTTTTTTTTTAAATAGGTAAATCCAAGTCACCTGCATATACACATAGAGATATATTAAGTAGGAGTTGTATAAATGAGAAGAAAGGGAGAAGAAAGAAAGTGGAGAATTATTTCTTGATCCTTGACTGTCTGGCCCAATGCAATACTGAGGTCAGTCTTAGACCCAGGGGGATGGTGCAAAGCAGGTAGCCCTGCCCGAGACCCAGGTGCCAGCACTGAATGTAAGGCAAAGCCACTGGTGAATGAAAGAGCAGATTTGTTACAGGAGGGAGGGAGTGGACCTGCCACAGGTAGAGTAGAGTAGTAAGTTCCTAGCATGAAGTGGGTATATTTGCCTGGCCCTGCCAAGGTCTGCCACCAAGCCAACATGCCACAGGCAACAGAGTTAGTGCAAGAAGTTTAAGGGAGGAGGAGAGCAAAAGATTGAAAGAGTGGGAATTTGGGGTGGGGGGCAGGCCCTGATAGCTCACAACAGTCATAAATATCCCGAAAAATATAGCACAGCTTCCATGGAAGAGAGGGGGGAAAGAAGTAATTACAGTCTGTAGTTGTGGGCATCCCCAGGACTAAAGAGAAGACTGAAAGAGGACCAAGTCTTTAAGAGGCTCAATGGCAGAGGGTTGATCTGGATTCGCCTGGCAAAGCAGAGAAGTTTCAGCACCTGGTACCAGGTTTTTTGTAGAGGTCAGAAGGCCTCTGAGAGTGAAGCCATCCCTAGAAAAAGGTCAGGAATGGTGTTGCAAAAGCCCAGCAGGGCCTAATGAAACTGCAGGATTGCAGCTTCAAGGGTGGTGGGATGGGGTCAGGTTAAGAGAGCCAGCCATCCCTCAGGCAGCAGGTCACCCTGCTTGGGCCCCAGTGAGGAGCTTACCACCATTCCTCAGAGATTTGGGGGGTTGTGGAAAATGTTTAGAATGACTCAGGGGAAATTTACACAATTGCTTGGGTGGGTGAGGATGGGGTATTGAGCAATGGATGAGCCAGAAGGTTGTGGGTCAAGGGTCTGAGCATGCCTAAGACTGAGGAACTGCCAGGAGAGTCCCCCAAGTTTTCATGACAGCAATGCTGTGTTTTAAAAACAACATGGAGGCCTTGGCAGGTAGGCACAGGAACAGAAAGTCCTTCACAGCAACCATGGGAAATTTTTATTATTAAACAGGGAAGGGTGAAGAGAGAAAAAGAGAAAGAGAGAGGGAGAGAGAGCGAGTGAGAGTGGAGGTGTGCATGTCCTCTTGACAAGACAAAGGAAGAAAAAAGAGAAGGTGGAGGGTTTTTTTCTTAAAGAAGACTTGATAAAAGATGACCTTGTCAGGATGTAGGAGGGTTCCCAAGGGGTGGGTCTGAGTGCTAACATTCCAGACCCAAAGAAGCTGATTGCTGGTAAAGTCTGGGTAATCTGGCTGTTTCATTTGCTTTTCAGGCTCTGTGGTACCATTTGAGGTTAGGGAAGTCCAAGCAGCATTGGAGTAGTTTATAAGGCTGAACCACCTGGGGCTAGCTGCTTTGGAGCTGTCCAGGATGCAGATGTTGAGGGAAAACCAGGATCTGATGAGTTGCTGTAGCTCTCTTCAGTTTATTTGAAATCTGATAGGACAGTTAGACTAGGGAGAGAAGGTAAAGTCAAGGAATTTGGGGGAAATTTATATTCTATTTTATTATGTTTTGGTTTTTCGAGACAGGGTTTTTCTGTGTAGCTTTGCACCTTTCCTGGAACTCACTTGGTAGCCCAGGCTGGCCTCGAACTCACAGAGATCTACCTGGCTCTGCCTCCCGCGGCTGGGATTAAAGGCGTATCATAAGTGTACATTTGGATCTTCCAGGCCCATGGTCCTGGTAGCTGGGAGAGGGGAGTCGCCAGAACAGGAGAGAGAGAGATCCCACCCTCAGGAATAGGTGGAATAGGCAAGTGAGGAAATATGCTCTTGATTTCCAGTACTTATCTGGAGTCCATTTGGCCTGTGGTGAATTCAAATCAATTCCTTGAAGCTTACAAGATTGTTTTAGACTCTTACAATTTAAGATCTTATATCCTCCAACTTTTGCAACTTGTATTTATATAATGAATGATATTTTTTAGACTCTCCTAACTCACAATAAACTTTTTTCTAGCCAATTCTTTACCATGAGACACAGGTGGCTGATTATTGAGAGCAGTCATAATATATATGTGTGTGTGTGTGTGTGTGTGTGTGTGTGTGTGTGTGTGTGTGTGTAGCAATTTTTGAGAGCAATGTTCAGTGAAATCATAGAGATAAAAGATTTTTAAGAGTGGTAAGTAGACCCTTAGAGAAGAGAAACTTGGAAGTGGAGAGTAGAACGAGCTTAGATATTAGAGATTTGGGGATCATTATTTTTGTGCAGTCACAGTTGTAACTTGTGAGAATTTGGAAATCAAGTGCATTAATTTTTGGCCATTGATTTGTACTGAGGCCTAGCTGTAGTAATGAAATCTGAGCCCATGGAGAAAGAGCGAGGGTGGCAAGTGTTAGTAGAGAGACCCAGACAGGTGTAGCAGGCCAGAACTGAGAGATGGGAGCAGCTGATTGGGATAAAGTGTCTTGCGACAAGAATTTCCATCCTGAGCATTCATAAGTAGAATGAGGAACTTGTCAGAGAGAAACATGTTCCAAATCACAGAGTAAAGGCGTCCCTTGTCCTTATAATTAGAGCCCAGTGGGGGCGAGCGGAGCTTCCTGGCACATCTACATGGCCTTTTAGTAAAGAAGTCAGGCAGCTTGAGGTGACTCTTATCCATTAGAGAAGGATAGGGAAGGAGAGTAGGAGAAAAAGGAGATGTTCAGGTGGCTGTAGTAGGTCAGAGGCATAAACATGTAGGTTCTCATAGGGAGGACAGAGTAGGCCAGAGCCTACAGAAAAGAGAGACAAAGGATTAGAAAGCAGATACAGGGAAGCAGCAGCTGAAGAATCAGACTAGAATTTGGAATCAAATTTTGCAGGTGGCAAAAGCCAACAGATACAGATGATCCATATATACCTTAGGATAATCAGATCAGCAGGTTGGTTTAGAGCGACTGAGCTCCTTACTGAGGGAACTCATTTATGCCACTCTCCAGTTTCTGCACAGGATGAATAAAAAAAATAAATAAATAAATAAGAAAGAACATGACTGGTTCTTTGATGAATGAAAAATAAAAAAAAATAAAAAGGGAAAAACATGATTGTTTCTAGGTATGGTGGTAGAGAAAGTTTATTGTAGGTACAAGGGATAGTATAAGCATTGGCAGGGGCATCTGGGAGAGTTCAGAGTGGACATGAGCCTAGGCCATCTGAAGAGAAAAGGATGAGGAAGGGAGAGGGGAGAGAGCAGATCCAGATGCAGCAACCAGGAGGCTCAAAAGAACGAGGTAGTGAATCTTTTATGGAATCTTAGACTAAATACATATGGGATGAGATAAAGAGTTGGATAACCAGTAATTCCATATATACTCTGAGATTAGGATTATATTTTTGTTCTCATACTTTTTAAAATATTAGTTATATTTAATAATAAAATATATACTTAAATCTAAATATATATTTAATAACATAAATATAAGCTAATCATAAAAACTTGTACAGTTATTTTTGTAATGATGTACCCATACATGTCACTAGAAGTTTAATGATCTATCCATTGGGTAACAGAGCCACACTGATGTACATGTGAATGTATATGCATTATTAAATAAAGGCAAAATTACATCTATGAGTTTTTTTATAGTTTATTATATTGTTATCTAATTTTAATGGACATTTATTGTAAAGAATAATATGCAATGTGAAAGTGATGTTTAAGAAGTTTGACAGTGGTTACTCTCTCCTGCATGTCATAAGGAATTTTAATTTGTATCATTTCTATCATTATCCATAGATATTTAGAGTATTGCTTTAAATAGTTCCAAATACATTTTTAACTGAAATTGTCTTTTTTTTTCTGCCTCACTAATACAACCTGTTAAAGCCAATAAAGCATTTAAGAGCTACTTAGGACTAAGTGATCTCAGGGGAACAGTGCTTTCCAGGGAAATCATAATGGGATAGAGCCTTTCCTTTCTGGGTCACTACTTTGAAAGTAGCTTAGGTTATAAATGATGGAAAGTCATTACTGCTCAATGGTCTATGTGAAATCAAGGGGTAGTTTCAGTCCAGTTCCTGGTGAATAGGCATTCACATCCCAGTTGGCATTAATTGGCATGCATGCTGACAGTTTTGTGTGTGGACTAAGGGCTATAGGCATTGTCAATCTAATTGTGAGTCACATGGCTTAGAATAGCAAACAAGCCTAGAAGAAAGCAAGTTCCGAGAATGTAATCATGGGAGAACTTGCAAACCAATTTTGGTCAAGAGTCCCAAGATGGAATATATGTATTTGCTGTATTTGTTGGATGTATTTCTAATATATGAGGTTGTAGGGTATTTGAATTCCTGACATTGAAAAGATCAATTAAAAACTGATAATTGCTACAGAGTACATTTTAACATAAATAACAATTTTTAGACTAATTAATTTTTAGTGTCCTGGCTAGTTACACTAGTGAAAATTGCTTTCTTAGATGGCAGTAATAGTCAAGAAACTTTAGAAGAGAAATGGGATATTCCTCATGCAATTTCACTAAAGTACCTTCACTCAAGTAGTACTTTATCTATGACAGATCTTCCCAATTATATATTGACAAGAGCTAGGAAGCCAATTTAATCAGAACCTCAGATAATACAAATAAATGTGTATTGAAAGAAGATGATGATTGCTAATTGTTTTGTATCACGAGGGTTACTAGGTAACTAGATGTTTTCTACCCCCCCACACACATCAATTAGGAAATAATGTACTACTGATTATCTTATTGTTTTGAAAAGGCTTTATTCTTTTGGTATGGCAGTTCTGTATTATTGACACTTTTCATATGAGTACTATTTTTATTTTCATTTCATATGTGAAAAACTAGTTTTACAGAATTAAAAGTTCTTAATTGAGTTCTACCTAAATAAGGACAGATCAACATTTCACAGTCTATAGTTCATTGAGTCAAAGTCTATGTCTATTATATTACATCATTAGAGAGCTTGAATTGACCAATTATAAACTATTAACAACTAATATTTCATACATATTTAACAAAATGAGATATTTAAAGGAGGTGTGCTCTCATATCCCTGCTAGCTAAGCTAGAATGATGATAAGGTTTGGGATATAGCTCAATGACAGAGAACTTATATGTCATGTATAAGGCCTGGGGTTCAATTCCCAGTACTGGAAAGAAGAGCAAATGAATCTGATGCTGTTTCTGTTGTAGGCAAAATTAAAGAACACCTTTTATGCAGAGCACATTTTAATGTGGGTTTTATGCAGCGTACAGAGTGAAAAATAAAGGAATCTCTTTAAAGTGTAGAAGACAGATATGACTAGTGAGTTCAAACATCAAAGTTTATAACAGGAATGATTGAAGAAGGGCAATAAACAGCATTTACTGCTAGGAGAAGAAAGTTGAAAGTAAAATCCGAAAAAGAAAGCAAAAAAAAATTAATTCAAGAAATTAAGAATTTAGGCTATTTAGAAATGTATAAAGAAGTTTTTTTTTACACATGAAATACAAAAGCAATCCAGGGTGAACTTTTTCTATCTGTATCCCTTCAGGATGCACTGAGCCCAGAACTCCAGGTTGTGCAGGCCCTTTCAGTTTGAGTTCTCTCTCTCTCTGTCTCTCTGTCTCTCTGTCTCTCTCTCTCTCTCTCTCTCTGTCTGTCTCTGTCTCTCTCTCTCTGTCTCTGTCTCTGTCTCACATACACAGACACACAGACATGCACACACACACACACACACACACACACACACGGACACACGCACACACACACACATTCACATACATCAAACTGAGGAAGGGTTTCATGGTTGGAGAGACACATAAGGATGGGACCAAGAACCATACACTCTCAAAGTAGAAATAACAAAAATATGTATATAAAAGACATGAATTGTCTTTGTGCACTAATTTGAAATTAGCCAAAAATATGCAAATAGAAATAATAAATTATTGGACATCAGCCATCTCAGTGACCAGAAAATTTGAGACCAGTCATGTCAAAGTAGAAGCTGTTTAAAAAGGAAGTGTGTTACAACTTTTAAACATAAGAACTTAAAAATACTCTGTTTCATTTTATTTATGTTTAAGTAAATATAAAATATTGTTTTTAGCAAAAACTTTTAAACACTTCTGGAAATTCTGTGGAATGTTATTTTGAAAACAATAATATGCCGATAGAAAATGTTCCTCCATTGAGGTTGAGTTTTTCTTGGAGAAGCAGTAAGACCCAGTTTAGCACCAAATATGTTGAATTAGGCAGAGGATTCCTGGTGGAAAATAGTGTGTTTGATCAAATGGAAGTGTGACTGAACAGTAATATGAGTGATTTATGGTTTTGTGATTGATCTCAGCTTTGAAAGAAGATAACTTAAAAAAAATCTAAGCAGTTCTAGAATACTTGAACATTGTCTAAATTCCTTTTGAAAGGAATTTTGAAAATTTTTGAAAGGTGCTTTGAAAGGAATGACAATTTTTTTGAAGTTTCTGAACATTTGAGAAAAAAGTCAATTACAAATAATAATTATGTTAAGAAGTAAATGTACCAAAATTTGTCATTTTTGAAATTGTGTGAATCAGAAGCAACAAAGCAGGGCAATAGTTTTAAAATGAAGTGGTGGCCTAACCATGATTATTAATGGTTATTAATTGATTATTAATACAGGAGTTGGAAAACTTTTTGTCCTCAGAACTAGGTTTCTTTTCATGTTCTATAACTGAAATGGAGCGATACCAACTGAGTCATTCAATGTGTTTAATTTTGTAATATTAGTGACATTGAAGCTTCTTTTGGTATTACTATTAAAAATTGTAGGTGGCATTGCTTCCTAAAATACTAAAGTAGAGTGCTTTGTTCATCCAATATTAGATAATTTATTTTAAAGATGCTTGACCAGTAAATAAATCTAGTGTTTCACACAACCTGAAATCTATGGTCCTACAGCACTAAAAATGATGGATTAAATGACTCTGGTGCAATCAAAAATACATGTTTCTTTCATTATTATCCTACTACCTTTATGCTATTTCTATAATATTTCCAGGTATGCTACCAAGAAATACATGTCTGCCTGTTTGGAGGGTAAAGCCACATTTTTTCCTGATGTTGACAATCACCACTAAATCCCTTCTTGTTCTCAATGAGCAAAGTTAAAACACATAAAAACAATAGTATAGAAACCAACAGAAGAAATATGATTGCTGGGAGATTTTATATGCTTTTTTCCCCACAGATTTTAAGAGAAATAAAGTCTTAGGAGTGTGAGTGGGTGTATAAGGAGGGTGTACTTACTATATATGCCTTGTTACTGGAAGACATTAATTTCTTGCTATTTTATCCAGAAGGCTGGAGAGACAAAAGTTGTGCAAAATTTAAAATTGATAAATGATATTCACAAATGCTGTGTTTTTGTGGTACAGTGGCAGTGAGCACCATTCGTTTCTGTCTAGTGAGTGTGAAAAGGCTGCCTTAAACCCAAGTTACCATGTGAACCTAATTGCTCTTTTCTGTGGTGCTCAGAATGAATTCCATGTACAACGCTTGCTCAGACTCTACAGATAGAGAACTTGCATAATCATCAGGTGATTATTTCACAGATCATTTTCATCTATGAAAAGAAACTCATTTCCCTTTTAAAAAAGTTAATCTCCCAGCTTCCTCTAGAGTTCTCACCACCACAGGTTTTCCTTCACAAGTCTTTCCAATAATTTTACAAAAAAATGGTGTGTAGAATTGAATACCATTCCTTTTTTATTCACCCTAATATTCACGTAATTTTTTCATGGTGTTGTACTTAGCAATTAAATATGTATTTTATTTGCTAAATATTAATATATGTCTGGGTTAATATCTTTACTAATTGATATTTACTACGAATAAAATTCCTGATATAATAAAATATATTTTTGCATGGATCTATTTTAGTTGCAGTTCCATAGAATTCTCAGAATGAAACGACAGGCTCACAATCTGTTTATTTTTATATGTTTAAGATCATAGGATTCTATTTTATGTTGTTTAAAGTGTCTAGACCACTTTGGATTCTTGGTCTTAGTGCATGGGGGAACTGGTTGTTATAACCTTGTTAACTGAGTATTTTAAATTATATTTTAGCTATTCTACTTTGTGTAGAATTAGGTCATTACTAGTTTATATAAACAAGTTCCTTGTTATATACATATAAGCATATATTTTGAACATTTTGTTCCAGGCTGTGACTGCCTAAAAGAAGCTTTTCTTTTTTCTTTTTTCCCCCATTTTTCTTTATTAAGAAATTTTCTACTCACTCAACATGCTATCCACAGAATCCCCTCCTCCCTCTTCCCACCCCCCAACCCTCTTTCCCAAGCCACCCCACATCCCCACATCCCCCAAATCGAGGTCTCCCATGGGGAGTCAGCAGAGCCCAGCACACTGAGCCTAGGCAGGTCCAAGACCCTTCCCAGTGCACCAAGGCTATGCAAGGTGTCACACCACAGGCACCGATTCCCAGAAGCCTGCACATGCACCAGGGACAGATCCTGATCCCCTGCCTGGGTGCCCCTCAAACAGTTTGAGCCAAACAACTGTCTTCCGTATCCAGAGGGCCTAGTCCAGTCCCATAAGGGCTCCACAGCCACCAGTCCACAGTTCATGGGCTTCCACTAGTGTGGCCAGTCATCTCTACACGTCCTCCCATCATGATCTCCACGTCCCTCGCCCGCAGTAGTTTCTCCCATGGTATTTTTTCATGCATGTCATTGCTTGACACCTTATACCAGCACTATCATACATTTTATGTAAATATTTATGGAGCCATGGTTTGTATTTTACATGTTACTGTCTAATGCTTTCAGCATCATGTTTTGGGGACATTTTCTTTCACTATTGGGTCTTTAGGCATCACTGTTGAAAACCAACTGATGAGGTTTATGTAGTCTTTTTCAGGATACTTTCTTTGTTTAACCTTCTATTACTATTAAATTGCCTAAATTATTCAGGTTCATAGTGAGGGATACAATGTTGATAGTAATTTGAAATTATTTCATAGCAACATTGAAATTTGATAAAGTACCTTTCTTAAAACTGGTTTTGAATGATTAGATAATTCACTTTTGCTAATTTTATGGCCACACAGCTTGAATTTTCATGGTTTTGCATTGATTTCATAGATTAACTTGTGAATGGTGGATAGCTGAACATTATTGTATCTTCGAAATTATGGTCATATTTCATTTGACGTTATTTAGTGTCTACTAATATATTCTAATAATAGTGACCATATACAATATGAATAAGTTGTTATATTTGCAGATATTTGATGCTTCTTAAATAAACTTTTTAAAAATAAAACTATCGTTTTACTGAAAAGTGACAATTTACTTTTAGTTGATTTGGTAACATGTATTACCAGTAAATGTAGTTATTATTTTCAACTTTTAGACTATATGCCATAGGGTAGGTTGCTCAGACAAATTTGATGAAGGTTTTCATTTTATTCTTTCTATATTGTTAAATATTTTCATCTTACTGAAGTCTGGGACCTCTGGTACAAGATAAAATGGATGTAATAATTAATATGAAATCTTACCATATGTATTATATATTTTAATATATAATGTATTATTTAATATATGTAGGTTATTAATTTTTCATACAATGTATTTGACTATGTTTTCAGCTCTTCCAGCTCCTATCTGAACATCTGCACCTCCCTACACACCCAACTTTATGTTCTCATTTTCAAATATCAAACTACTTACAAAAATTAGAAAAGACAAGCAAAATATCAGCAAAATAGACAAACACTATCATACTGAAGCAAATGTTCCCTAAAACTTCTATGCAGTTCATTTTATGCTGGCTGCCTACTCGTTAGCATAATACCTTTGCTGAAGTGTGGTTGATATACTCAGAGACACTCCACTGGAGAAGACTAAATGGCTTCTATGTTAGGGCATTAGAGAGGAGGGTAGGGAATTTTGTCTGCATTTCTTCTTAATGATCAAAACTTGTCTGGTTAGAACTTGGTAGATTTTATGTGTGCTGTTGCAGTATCTATGCATCTACATGTGCATCAGTTCTGTTGTGTCCAGATTGTTTCCTTGGAGGAGTCCATCACCTCTGGCTCTTGCAATATTTCTTCCTCCTCTTGTGAATAGATCTCTGAGAATTGAAGAGAGGGGTTTGAAGGAGAATTCCCAATTTAGGATTCAGTGCTCCAAATCTTTCACTCTCTGCACACCTTCCAGTTGTGAGTCTCTGTGTTAATACCCATGTACAACAACAGGCTTTTCTGAAGAGTGTGGAGTGAGATGAGCTTTAGTTATTGTTATTTTAGAGTGTCTAGTAGTATTCTAATAACTAGTATTAAAATACTAGTTATATTTGATTGTCTGTGGTTAAGTAGTCACTATTATTTCAAATTTGTTGAAAATGATTAATTATAAGTGTTGTATTTTCTTTATGATGATATAATTGTTGTAAAATATTTTATTTTAAGAATATAACACATTGAGGTATTCTTCAGAAGTTAATTTAAATTCTTGAGAATATTTCCATGTAAATATGGAGTATAATGAATTTTATGTTATGTCTCATTTAATATGCCAAAACTGAAGTTATTATTAACTAATTCCAGAATGTTGACCACGACTGGATTTCTTCTGTATTCATTTAAAAATATTAAGATAATATTGACGTTAATTGCTCATGGCATTTATAGCATTTATTATTATATCTATATGTCCTCCTAGTGCTAAATATCATTCTTCTCTTTGATTTTCTTACTTTTGTTTTTTTTGAGACAGGGTTTCTCTGTGTAGTTTTGCGCCTTTCCTGGAACTCACTCTGTAGCCCAGGCTGACCTCAAATTCACAGAGATCTGCCTACCTCTGCCTCTGGAGTGCTGGGATTAAAGGCATGTGCCACCATTGCCCGGCAGATTTTCTTACATTTTTTTGCATCTCACTTAATGTATTATACTAACAGGCTTTAAAAAGTGTATCTTACTGTAAATTGTTTAATATAGTTTATAGCTTTCAATATTTGTTATTTTTTACTACCTAGAGTCCTTAAATATCACAAAAACAAAAGTGTGTTAGGGATTTTTTTTTTTTAAATTATCATGGATAAAGCATTGGGAAGTTGGAATATGTCCAATGTATGAGAACTTGTTGAAGATATAGGTACATTGCTTTGGGCATATACCTATATCTTAGGATTGTTCGCATACATGCTTAGGGAATGTTCAATCAGAATTTTTGAAAAGGAGTGTTTAAACTTTGCTAAGTAGAGCTTTTTGAAAAGAAACAAATCGACCTTTGTATTGGATAGAAAATACTAAACCACTCAATTTCTTCAACTAGATTTCTTTGCTTATAATTTGGTTTCACTGTTTTGTGAGTCTTCATTTACATTTAAATAGATTTGTCTACAAATGATGAACAAGCTACAATACAAATCTGGGAGTGTAAGACCATTTTGAAGATGATAATTTACTGACCCTGTAGCCCAAAATGTCATAATGATGTCTTTAGCATTTTATCACATCTATAACTTACTCTATACTCATGAAGAGAAAATACAATTTGGTATGACTTATGAATGTGTGGCTTGAACCAGAATGTTTCTTCAGTTTATTCTAATGTCATGTAATGCAGTTGTGTGCCTCATGTATTTGAAGGCTGGGTAGAGGACTAGAGAATATATGCTAACTCTAAGGGTTCATATGCTTTTATTAATTCTGGCTTCTACTTGGCTGTCTACTTGGCTTTCTACTTGGCTTCTAATATTAACAAGCAAAACAATTTCACTTTGGAAATTATGGAGATGTTAAAATTATATCTAATTATGTCTCTGTAATATTGTGATAAAAGAACACAAACTTTTAGAGAATTCTGAAGGACTTATGTAAGACATTTAAAAGATGACACTTAGAGATGATATATAAATACATGATATTGAAATTTGGAAGGTTGAATTCCAATACATTGTTGTGAAGCATCTATTTGAATCAATAGTTATCTAAATTTATTGGTCTGTTCTTGGTAGCACTGATATGAATAAAAATGTACATCTAACCAAATTTTCTTTAAAAGTGTCTGATTTATGCACAAGCTTTATCTAAATATGCACAGTAATTAAATATACCCATGTGATATAAGTGATCTTCTGAGTAGTCAGTAACCATGCTTTAAGACCTAACTAAGTAGGCAAAGGTGTTCTATATTAGAATGGACAGTATTATGCCCCTTTCCCTCCCATGTCAACTTGGTCCCAAAGGATCATGGGGCATCTCTCAAATGCCCCATAGTCCTGGTTAGTCATCTATCCTTTTGTTGGTGGAGAACATGAACATATTATCAGGTAGATTCTAAACAGTATCTGCTCCACATTGATTTTCAACATCACTGAAAAATCTCCAAGTTTCCAAACAAAGCCACAGTCCCTCAGAGCCTTCACTATAACTTCACATAGAAAGAACATCTTGCAAAAGGAAAGCTATAGTATACAGAGGTTCCTCTCAACCACAAGTGCTGCTGAGAACCAGACCTTGAAGTAATCATATAGTAAACACAGTGATTAACTTTGGCTACCTACATGATCTTAAACAGTCAGTGAGAAAGATAAATCAAAGTTAGAATATTTGATAAATATAAAAAAAAAACATGCCAGGTGGAATGACACTACCCTAACTATAATCAAATTAAAGAACTGTCATGATTTTTTAATCCATGAACATACTACTGAATTTATAATTCTGATAATTCTGCTCATGCTTCCTGTGCTTTAGAAGGTCTACAAAATCAGATTAAGAAAAAGCCCTTGTCAACATCCCATTGGCAAATAAGCGTTAAGACTGAATCTTCACTAGGTGGTGGTGACACACACCTTTAATCCCAGCACTCGGGAGTCAGAGGCAAGTCTCTGGGAGTTCGACGCCAGCCTGGGCTATAGAGTGAGTCCCAGCAAAGCTGCAAAGCTACACAGAGAAACCCTGTCTCAAAAAAAAAAAAAAAAAAAAAAAAAAAAGAAAGAAAGAAAGAAAGAGAGAAAAGAAAAAGAAAAAGATACTGGACCTTTATAGACAAAATAGCTCAAATCTATTATAATAGTAGTGACCAACAACTGAAGATATATCTATTGATTTAAGTAGAGGCTTCATAACATATTAAACTTAAGCATTCAAAATTTTAAAATCGCCCCGACTTCCCTTCTGGTCCAGAGGTGAGTACCCGGGTCCAACCCGGACCCCATCCCTGGGCACCAGCCACTCCAGGAAGACCTGCCCAACTTGGCACCAGGTTCTGCCCACCGGGCAGCTCCCCTTCTAGCCCCACCGGGAGGGATCCCCTTTTCCAAGCCCCCCGGCAGCCCCTGCAATCTCCGTGCCCTGCCCCCACGCCCATCTGCCTGAGACCCCAGCCACTTCCTGAGACTTAGAGACCGGCCCCCAGCTCCCAGCCTGCCCCCCGACTTCCCTTCTGGACCAGAGGTGAGTACCTGGGTCCAACCCGGACCCCATCCCTGGGCACCAGCCACTCCGGGAAGACCTTCCCAACTTGGCACCAGGTTCTGACCACCAGGCAGCTCCCTTTCTAGCCCCACCGGAGGGATCCCCTTTTCTAAGCCCCCTGGCAGCCCTGCAATCTCCGCGCCCTGCCCCACGCCCATCTGCCCGAGACCCCAGCCACTTCCTGAGACTTAGAGACCAGCCCCCAGCTCCCAGCCTGTCCCCGACTGCCATTCTGGACCAGAGCCTGCCCCCGACTTCCCTTCTGGACCAGAGAGTTGGACAAGAGAACTCCCTTTTGGACAAGAGAGAGAGTCTTCCTGAATCTGTCAGCTCTTTCTGAAACAAGTACACTGATAAGACCAAGAAGGAACCACAAGGAGATGGGCAGACATCAAGGCAGAAGTACATACAACAAAATGAAGAGCAATACAGCATCACCAGAATCTAGCCCGCCTCCAACATCTAGACCTGAACACCAAAAATTGGAAGAAGCAGAAGAAAGTAGCCTTATGAGTAACTTCATGAAGAAGGTAGAGGCTTGTGTAGAGGAAAAGACAAGAAAATTGGAAGAACGCTGTAAACAACTAGAGGAAAGGGCAAACAAATTAGAAGAAAACAATAAAGCCCTCCAAGAAAACAATAAAGTCCTGGAAGAAAACAATAAAGTCCTGGAAGAAAAACAATAAAGCACTGAAAGAAAATCATGAAAAAGCAATGAAACAAACAAAGGAAACAGTCCAAGAACTGAAAAGGGAAATTGAAAAAATAAAGAAGACACAAACAGAGGGAATGCTGGAAATAGAAAACCTGAGTAAAAGATCAGGAACTTCGGATGCAAGTATAACCAACAGAATGCAAGAGGTGGAAGAGAGGATTTCTGGCATTAAAGATACAGTAGAAGAAATAGTTTCATCAGTCGAAGGAAACACTAAAGCCAACAAAGTCATGAACCAAAATGTCCAAGAAATCTGGGACACCATAAAAAGACCAAACCTACGAATTATAGGGATAGAAGAAAGTGAAGAATACCAACTCAAAGGCACAGAAAATATATTCAACAAAATTATAGAAGAAAACTTTCCCAACTTAGAGAAGGAAATGCCTATGAAGATACAAGAAGCCTATAGAACACCAAACAGACTAGACCCCCAAAAAAAGTCCCCTCGACACATAATAATTAAACAACTAAATGTACAGAATAAAGAAAGAATATTAAGAGCAGCCAAGGAAAAAGGCCAAGTGACCTATAAAGGTAAACCCATCAGAATAACACATGACTTCTCAATGGAGACTTTGAAAGCCAGAAGGACCTGGACAGATGTAATAATGCAGACACTAAGAGACCATGGATGTCAGCCCAGACTAATATACCCAGCAAAACTTTCAATCATCATAGATGGAGGGAACAAGACATTCGAAGACAAAGCCAGATATAAACAATACCTATCCACAAACCCAGCCCTACAGAAAGCACTAGAAGGAAAATTCCAACCGAAGGAAGTCAGATACACACTCGAAAACACAGGCAATAGATAAAGCCACAACAGTAAACCCCAAAGAAGGGAAGTACACACACACACTACCACCAAAAATAACAGGGATAAAGAATCACTGGTCATTAATATCCCTTAATATCAACGGACTTAATTCACCTATAAAAAGACATAGACTTACAGAATGGATACGAAAGCAGGACCCATCTTTCTGCTGCATACAAGAAACACATCTCAAATTCAAAGACAGACACTACCTAAGAATAAAAGGCTGGGAAAAGACTTTCCAATCAAATGGTCTTAAGAAACAAGCAGGGGTAGCCATCCTGATATCCAACAAAATAGACTTCAAACTAAAATCAATCAAAAGAGATCAAGAAGGACATTGCATACTCATCAAAGGAAAGATCCACCAAGATGATGTTTCAATTCTGAACATTTATGCCCCAAACACAAGGGCACCCACATATGTAAAAGAAACATTACTAAAGCTTAAACCACATATAAAACCCCACACATTAATAGTGGGAGATCTCAACACCCCACTTTCACCACTGGACAGATCTCCCAAATCAAAACTTAACAGAGAAATAAAGGACTTAACTGATGTCATGACCCAATTGGACCTAATAGATATGTACAGAACATTCTATCCTAACAAGAAAGAATATACCTTCTTCTCAGCACCTCATGGAACTTTCGATAAAATAGACCACATACTTGGCCACAAAGCAAATCTCAGCAGATACAAAACAATTAGAATAACCTCTTGTGTTCTATCAGACCACCATGGTTTAAAGTTAGATTTCAACAACAACAAAAACTACAGAAAACCTACAATCTCATGGAAACTGAATAATGCTCAGCTGAATCACCAATGGGTTAAGAAGAAATTAAAGACTTCCTAGAGATCAATGAAAATGAAGACACCACATACCCAAACTTATGGGACACTATGAAAGCAGTGCTAAGAGGGAAATTCATAGCACTAAATGCCCACATAAAGAAGTTGGAGAAATCTCACACTAGTGACTTAACAGCACACCTGAAAGCTCTAGAACAAGAAGAAGCAAAGTCTCCCAGGAAGAATAGACGCCAGGAAATTATCAAAGTGAGAGGTGAAATTAATAAATTAGAAACTAAGAGAATAATACAAAAAATTAATGACACAAAGAGTTGGTTCTTTGAGAAGATCAACAAGATAGATAAGCCCTTATCCAAACTAACCAAAAGACAGAGAGAGAGAATCCAAATCAACAAAATCAGAAATGAAAAGGGGACATAACAACAGACATTGAGGAAATCCAGAGAATTATAAGGTCATATTTCGAAAACCTCTACTCCACAAAACTGGAAAACCTAAAAGAAATGGACATTTTTCTGGATAAGTACCACATACCTAAGTTAAATCAAGACCAGATAAACTATTTAAATAGTCCAATAACCGCTAAGGAAATAGAAACAGTCATTAAAAGTCTCCCAACCAAAAAAAGCCCAGGACCAGATGGTTTCAGCGCAGAATTCTACCAGATCTTCAAAGAAGAGTTAATTCCAATACTCTCTAAATTGTTCCACATAATAGAAACAGAAGGAACATTACCAAACTCCTTCTATGAGGCTACAATTACACTGATTCCTAATCCAAACAAGGATACAACAAAGAGAGAACTACAGATCTCCTTCATGAACATTGATGCAAAAATACTCAATAAAATATTGGCAAACAGACTCCAAGAACACATCAGAACAATTATCCACCATGATCAAGTAGGCTTCATCCCAGGGATGCAAGGGTGGTTCAACATACGAAAGTCCATCAACGTAATACACCATATAAACAAACTCAAAGAAAAAAACCACATGATCATCTCACTAGATGCAGAAAAGGCATTTGACAAAATCCAACACCCCTTCATGATAAAAGTCTTGGAGTGATCAGGAATACGGGGGACATACCTAAACATAATAACGGCAATATATAGCAAACCAACAGCCAACATCAAATTAAATGGAGAGAAACTCAAAGCAATTCCACTAAAATCAGGAACGAGGCAAAGCTGTCCACTCTCCCCATACTTATTCAATATAGTACTTGAAGTTCTAGCCAGAGCAATAAGACAACATAAGGAGATTAAGGGGATACAATTTGGAAAGGAAGAAGTCAAGCTTTCCCTATTTGCAGATGACATGATAGTATACTTGAGTGACCCCAAAGATTCTACCCAGGAATTGATAAAGCTTATAAACACCTTCAGCAACATAGCAGGATACAAGATAACTCAAAAAAATCAGTAGCCCTCCTATATACAATGGACAAAGAAGCTGAGAAGACAGTTATAGATACATCACCCTTTACAATAGCCAAAAAATGACATAAAATACCTTGGGGTAACACTAACCAAGCAAGTGAAGGACCTATATGACAAGAACTTCAAGTCCCTGAAAAAAGAAATTGAAGAAGATGTCAGAAAATGGAAAGATCTCCCATGCTCATGGATAGGCAGGGTTAACATAGAAAAATGGCTATCTTACCAAAAGCAATCTACAGATTCAATGCAATCCCCATCAAAATACCAACACAATTCTTCACAGACCTGGAAAAAATAATACTCAACTTCATATGGAAAAACAAAAAACCCAGGATAGCTAAAAGAAACCTGTACAATAAAACAACTTCTGGAGGCATCACAATCCCTGACTTCAAGCTCTACTATAGAGCTACAGTAATAAAAACAGCTTGGTATTGGCATAAAAACCGACATGTGGACCAATGGAATCAAATTGAAGACCCTGACATTAACCCACACACCTATGGACATATAATTTTTGACAAAGAAGCCAAAAGTGTACAATGGAAAAAAGAAAGCATCTTCAACAAATGGTGCTGGCATAACTGGATATCAACGTGTAGAAGGCTGCAAATAGATCCATATCTGTCACCGTGCACAAAACGTAAGTCCAAGTGGATAAAAGACCTCAGCATAAATCCAGCTACTCTAAACCTGCTAGAAGAGAAAGTAGGAAGTAGTCTTGAACGCATTGGCATAGGAGATCACTTCCTAAATATAATACCAGTAGCACAGACACTGAGACAAACAATCAATCAATGGGACCTCTTGAAACTGAGAAGCTTTTGTAGCAAAGGATACGGTCAACAAGGCAAAGCGACAGCCTACAGAATGGGAAAAGATCTTCACCAACCCCACAGGTGACAGAGGACTGATATCCAGAATATATAAGGAACTCAAGAAATTAGACATCAAAACGACCAACAGTCCAATTGAGAAATGGGCTTTAGAACTAAACAGAGAATTCTCAACAGAGGAAACCCAAATGGCTGAAAGACATTTAAGGAATTGCTCAACATCCCTAATCATCAGGGAAATGCAAATCAAAACAACTCTGAGATACCACCTTACGCCTGTCAGAGTGGCTAAGATCAAAAACACTGAACACACTTTATGCTGGAGAGGTTGTGGAACTAGGGGAACTCTCCTCCACTGCTGGTGGGAATGCAAGCTTGTACAACCACTTTGGAAATCAATATGGTGCTTTCTTAGAAAATTGGGAATCAATCTCCCCCAAGATCCAGCTGTACCACTTTTGGGCATATACCCAAGAAATGCTCAATCATACCACAAGAGCACTTGCTCAGCTATGTTCATATCAGCATTGTTTGTAATAGCCAAAACCTGGAAACAACCTAGATGCCCTTCAACTGAAGAATGGATAAATAAATTGTGGCACATATACACAATGGAATACTACTCAGCAGAGAAAAACAATGACATCATATGGTTTGCAGACAAATGGATCGATCTAGAAAAAATCATCCTGAGTGAGGTTACCCAGACTCAGAAAGACAAATATGGTATGTACTCACTCATAGGAAGATGCTAGATGTGGAACAAGGATGACTGGACTGCTACTCACATCACCAGTGAGGCTACCTGGAAAACGAGACCCCAAAAAACACGGAGAAATGGATGAGATCTACATGAACAGCCTGGTCATGAGTGGGAACAATGAAGGGCGACGGTCGAGGGAAAGAGAGTGGGAGATCCTAGCTGGATCAAGAAAATAGAGGGAGAACAAGAAATAGGAGACCATGTTAAATGAAGACCACATGAGAAGGGGAGGAAGCAGAGAGCTAGGGAGGCCCACGGAGATCCACAAAGATACCCCCACAAAAGACTGCTGCCAATGGTCGAGAGACGGCAGGAACTGACCTACTCTGGTGATGGGATGGCCAGACACCCTGATAGTTGTGCCATAAACCCCATCCAAGGAAGGTCTGAGGAATCTGGATGCAGACATCCACGGCTGGGCCCTGGTGGAGCACTGGGATTCTAATTAGTGAGAAAGAAGAGGGTTTATATGAGCGAGAATTGTTGAAGCCAAGGTTGGATAAAGCACAGGGACAAATAACCAAATGAATGGAAGCACAGGATCTATGAACCAAAGGCTGAGGGGCCCCCAACTGGATCAGGCCCCCTGAACGGGTGAGACAGTCATTTGGCTTGATCTGTTTGGGAGGCAGCTGTGTGTTGGTGCCGGGTCCTGGGCTCGTTGCATGAGTTGGCTGTTTGAATCCTGGGACCTATGCAGGGACGCTTGGCTCGGTCTGAGATGGGGTGACTGGACCTGGCTGGACTGAGTCTACCAGGTCGATCCCGGTCCTCGGGGGAAACCTTGATCTGGAGGAGGTGGGAATGAGGGGTGGGGTAGGGGAGGGGAGGGGGGCGAGAGGGGGAGAACAGGGGAATCTGTGGCTATTATGTTGAACTAAATGATGTTGTAAAATAAATTTACTAAAAAATTTAAAAAAATGAAAAAAAAATTAATATCATAAATTTGTATATTATTCCTGTGTCTCATTATTTAAATGTCTTACATATCTTTCTTAGACTTGCTCTAAGGATTTTTTTTTGTCTGCGTTCTTTTATTTTTAAGTCTTCTCTCATATATTATACCTGGACTGCATTTTTCCCCACTTCCTCTCTTCTCTAGATCCACTCCTGCTCCATTTCTCTTTAGGAAAGGACAGGCCTCTCAAGTATATCAACCAAACATGGAATATCAAGTTGTAATAAGAGTAGGCACATCCCCTCATTAATGCTGGACAAGGAAACCCAGCAGGAGGAAAAGGTCCCCCAAACAGGCAAAAGAGTCAGAGACTGCTCCCCTACTCCCACTCACAATGTTAGGTGTCCCACAAGAACACTAAGCTACACACTATAACATTTATACAGAGGACCTAGGTCAGACCCCAGACCATGCAGGCTTCCTGGTTTGTCTGTTTAGTTTCTGTGAGCCCCTGTGAGTCCTGGTTTGTTGACTCAGTGGGTTTTCTTGAAGTGTCCTTGATTCTCCTGGCTCCTACAATCCTTCCTTCCCTTTTTATGAAGGATTCACTGAGCTCTGCCTAATGTTTGGCTGTGGATTTCTATACCTGCTCTCATCAGTTGCTGGATGAAACCTCTCTGATGACTATTATTGAGGCTCCTGTCTATCCTGTCTAGAAATATTGCAGAGTATCATTAGGAGTCACTTCATTGATTTTCTTCCCTCCAGCCATCTTTGGTTCTATATTAAGTCACTGGACTACCCAGTCTCTTGATTCTGGCACTCATAGCCATCTCAGGGGTGGGCTCCTTCTTATGGCATGATGTTTCAAGCTGGAAAAGTCAATGGTTGGCCACTGCCACAATTTCTCTGCCACGTTTACACCAGCAAATTTTGCAGAAAGGACAAACAGTAGGTCAAAATTTGAGGTTGGGTTGATGTTCAGATCCCTCCACTGGAAACCTTGCCTGGTATACAGAAAGTGGCTGGTTTAGGCTCCATATCCCTAATTATGAGGAGTCTTCACTAGGGTCATCCTCATTGATTCTTGGGAAATTCCACTGCACTAGGTTTTTACCTCACCTCCCAAATGACCCCCAATCCAGGTGTTTCTCCCAGTACTCTCTCCTTCCAACCTCCCTCCACTTGATCCCTCCTGTTCTTGCCCCACCCCCTGTCCCCTCCTCTACTTATGATGTCTATTGAATTTTCCCTTCCTAGGGAGACTCATATGTTCCCCCTTGAGCTTTTTTGGTTTCCTCCATTCTCTGGGACTGTGGATTGTACTATCCATTTATAAGTGAGTATATACCATGTTTGTCTTTCTGGGTCTGAGTTACCTCACTCAGGAAGATATTTTTTTAGTTCCATCCATTTGACTGCAAATCTCATGTTGTTATACTTTATAACAGCTGAGTAGTAGGTCTGTGTTCTTTAGCTACAATATTGGCAAGATATTATGTGATGTACTTTTAATATCCCCATAATATCCAATCTGAAAGTGTGTTGTTGCCAATAGTAGAAACCAAGTGGACAACACAATTCAGAAGCCAAACTCAGTAAAATCATATAGGCCTTTAGATTTAGCTTGAATTTCCAAGTCATCCACCCAGACTTGAAATATCAGAGGCACACAGCTTCATTACATAGCAAAAGCTGAAGGAGAATTCTGCTTCTAATATCTATTAATCTCTGAATTTAATGTACTCAACTTTGTGTCTTAAGTTTGTCTACTCTCATTTACAGTCAGCTGAAATCAAGTCATAATTCTGTCACAACTTAACTCTATCTATGTGGATCTCTTTGATTGCTGTTGAATTCCTCAAAGTCAGCAAAAGTATACTCTTTATCTCTATATGCCCCAATGTCATCCAGATGCAGAAAGATCAGCCATGTAGATTCAATAATATCCATCTCCTAAATTATTTTAAAGTCTGAAATTATATAACGTTATATAATAAAAATAAATTTTATCAGGCTTGGAGGCCACTGAGGAAGGAGCCTTCTCACTCACAATATCCTGCCCTTCCAAAGTGTCTTATACCATAAACTATTCCCAAAGTCTCTATGAGGACACCAATCTTGTCCAGCAGAAGAGAGACACAAAATGAGAACTACATCCTTCTTTTACCTGCTTATTAAAACAAAAGTCAGAAGTACTAACTATGGACATACCACCTTTAAATGTCTCTATAGTGTGGTTAAAAATGACAACTTTCCCATACCACAAGAAATAACACACCATCTTTATTTTCCTTAATTCTTGCCCACCCCTCCAAGTCCTTTAAAATCCTTGATAAGGCCTCCCCTTAAGAGATATTTATCACATATTGTTCACCTGGCATCCTTTTACTATTCTTTGGTTACCTGTATCCCTAGCCAATCCTGGGCTAAACAAGAAAAGTTTTCAACTCCTTCTACCCATTTTTCTGTCCTATAAGTACCCTACTGTAAGCAGGCAGTATATTCAAATTCTTACGGAGATCTCTTTTACAGATTTTTCTCCCAAAAAGAAATAGAGAAAACATTCTTATCTAAACATATTTTCTATAAGAGAAACGGTATCTTATGAAGAGTAATTATGCAAATGGACTGACTATAAAAAGACTAATATTACGTTCTTAATGTTGAGATAATCAGTTCTAACTTTTTGTACTTTTAGGTCTCATTTCATTTTCATATGTCATTTATTCTGGAAGCAACAACCTCCTTACAGAAAACAGGAACTGCTCTTTTCTCTCACTGGTAGGCAACAGAACTCAGAAGTTACATACTCATTAAATCCCAAATTTATGCCCACAGCAATTTACTTGATAGTACATATTTAAACTGCATTAATTAAAAATTGAAGATTCCTAAATAATCTGCATGCAGTATCAGTATTCACACACATTCTCTCTCTTTCTTTCTCTGTATCTCTGTTTTTCTTAAGTTAGTGTTGACAAAATTAGAGAATTACTATATTGAAACTAAAATGGAGGTACTTCCTTATAAAAGAGCAGTGTACCAAATGTAACAAAACACAAAATAACAATTCTGACAAAATATATAAAATGGAATTATAAGTTCATCATAAAATAAATGTTTAAACAACCTGTCTGAGTTTGGACTTCATGAAATGTGTGTTAACACACTGAAAGAAATTTTTGATTTCTTTAAACTGCATGTGGCTGGTATTACCGATGTCTTTGTCAATAATCTATTGCTGTCATGATATGTCATGACCATAGCAACTCTTATAAAGAAAAACATTTGATTAGGGCTGGCTTACAGTTGAAAGTTTTAGTCCATTGTCATCATGGTGGGCAGCATGGTGGTTAGCTGAGAGTGCTACATCGGGATTGTCAGGCAGCAGGAAGAGAGAATGACACTGGACCTGGCTTAAATGTTTGAAACCTTAAAGCCCACCCTTAGTGACACATTTCCTTCAAAAAAGTCACACCTGCATCAACAAGACCACAGTCCCTAATAGTGCCATGCCCTATGAACCTATACGGGTCATTTTCATTCATACAATCACAGCCAGCCTATAATCATAGTTTTCCAATTTACATTTGTTAAGGAATGCATCTTATAAAATGATGCAGTAGTAATATTTAAGTTTCATCTCCCCCAAAATGCGTTTTGATTGGAAATGGCTGCTATATCATCTGAAGATGGACTGGGAACAGATTTATATGATCTGTTGTCACAAGAAAATATAGTACCACATGTGGTATACTCTTGAGTTATGAAAAATATTCTTAATTTTACTATTTAAACTAGTGGAAAATGTTTAGTTTTATAATACAATGTTAGAAAAATTATTTTAAATGAATATATTATCTTACCTTTGTCCTGTGTTTTACTGTTTGCAGGTAATTATTAGAAATTCAGAAAATAAGCCGGGCGGTGGGCACGCTTTAATCCAGCACTCGGAGCAGAGCCAGTGGATCTTTGTGAGTTCGAGGCCAGCTGGCTACAATGAGTTCCAGAAAGCGCAAAGCTACACAGAGAAACCTGTCTCAAAAAAAAAAAAAAAAAAAAAAAAAAAAAAAAAAAAAAAAAGAAATTCAGAAAATAAATTAGTGTGCTTACCCAGTGCATTGAGTGAAAATGCAAACTATGGATCTGAAAAATAAAGTCTGGGACAAATATATGCCATGTTACATCTAAGCAGATTCTAACTTCTATTTTTGAGTTATTGATAAAATGTAATGATATTTTGTTTGTGCTTTAACAAATAAATTTTGCCTGAAGATCAGAGTGTGGCGCTAGCCACTAGAGGCCAGACAGTAGTGACACATACCTTTAATCCCAGCACTTGGAATCTCATGCCTTTGATGCCAGTATTTGGGAGGAGGAAACAGGAAATAATATCACTGGACCGAGAAAGGAAGTGATAAGGTAGGATAGAGACAGGAGCCTGCCCCTCTCAGTCTGAGGATTCCTAGAGATAAGAAATTTTTCCCATGGCTGGCTGCTCTGCTTCTCTGATTTTTCAGCTTTCACCCTGATATCTGACTCTGGGTGTTTACTATAAAGACCAATTAGAATTCATGCTACAGTAACATTGACTTTTGCCTTGATTATGGCAATAACCACAAGTTACTATTTATAAAAGATTTCAAATTAGACCAGAGAGATGCAGCTAAGCCTCAGGACATTAGTTAAATTCCTGGGATCAACCTGTAGATGGAAAGACATCAGTTCAAGAGGTTATCCTCTAACTGTCATGCACAGATTGTTACCATGTGAACACACACACACACACACACACACACACACACACACACACACACACTAGCAATAAAGTATTATAGCACCAACAATGATACACCAATGATGAAGGCCACAGTGAAAGAAAATTAGATAACTGAAGGTAGGATTGCATGAGGAAGGTCTTGAAATTATTACCTCAGAACAAGTAAGAATTGAAGAAAAAAGAGATGATTGCCTTTGGTTATAAGAAATTAATTGATCCAAGCATCCCTGCATAAGCCCCAGGTTTAGTCTGGAAGGAGGGGACTGCACCTGCCTGGACTGAGTCTAGCAGGTTGATCTTAGTCCTCCGGGGGTGGCTTTGCCCTGGGGGAGGTGGAAATGGGGCGTGGGCTGGGGGAAAGGGGAGGGGGGCAAGAGGGGGGAGAACAAGTGAATCCGTGGCTGATATGTAGAACTGAATGGTATTGTAAAATAAAAGAAAAAGAAAAAAAAAGAATGAAAAAAAGAAATTAATTGAAAACAGCCAATTCAAAAGAGATATGCAATAAGAAACCAGATGACTGTCAGACAAGAGAGTAATAGAAAATACACTAAAGCAAAACAATTGTCAATTTTCTCAATATGTGAGACTAATGCAGAAATCAATTAGTTCTAGATTCATCTTCCAAATTTAATTCAGTATATTAATCCACAGACCTACAAAAATATACACATAGGTATATACCTACATATCCAGTCAAAGGATTCTATAATTGTCTACATAGAAAATGTAATTTTAATATATATATATATATATATATATATATATATATATATATAATTTTTTTAAGTAAAATAGAAGCTGAATAAGTAAAATATCAGTAAAACATTTTTAATTAAGATAGGACTGTATGAACATTAACTTATGATTTAAAGTTGTGTATTCTGTTTGCTTAGATTTTACATAGTTTTCATTTTTATTTCATCCATTTACTTATTCTCAGGAAATAAAAGAATCCCGAGGTGTCATTGTATTGTGCTTCTGTCCATTCTAGTCAACTCACATGACTTTAATAGAACAGTACCACATCCAACCTACAGGCCTTATCTGGGGGTTTTTACCCTGTTCACCTGTCCAATCTAGTCACTTTCCTGAACCCTAGACCATGTGATCCCTCTGCAAGTCTCAGACTTATAATAGACCACATATACTGTCCAGTGGTGCCATTTCTTCTTCCCCATGCTCATTCAGTTTGCATATCCTGTGCACTCTCTCAATGATCACTTCCCCCTGCTCTGTTCACAACCTGTTGCTCTGGACCAAGATATCCTATGAGCTGGGCCAATATGATCAGTTCCACTTTCACTGACCCCATTCCTCGGGTTTGACACTGCTGTAAATCCTATGTTCCATTATGTTATGTCCTCTGGATCATAGTCTGCCTAGTCCTTATCCAAACTGCAGGCTTAACCTAGGACCCATATCTGTCCATGGATCCAGCATGATGAGTCATTATAGCTTTATATTTCTGCCCCTTCTCCAACTCTTAGTACTTTCTTTGGCTGAGACAAATGGATGCCATATCCTGTGAATATTGAAATTAAACCTGTATGTATCATTGTGCACAAAGATTAATTTAAATGGCTCAGAAGCCTCAAGAGGAAATATGAAGTACTGAAACCGCAAGAAGAAAATATGTGAAATAACTTATAAGATATAGGTGTAGGAAAGGGCTAGCTGAATAGGATTTTATTCATTTAGGAATCAAGACTACCAAATGACAATTGGGACCTGATAAAATTAAATTGTTCTTTACATCAAATGAAACATATAATGTAGAGAAGAGAAATCCCATAGAATGAGAGAGAATCTTTGCCATATATGCATCAGACACAGGCATATATCTGAGAAAGGATTAATATGAAGAATATATAAAAATCTCCAAAAAGAGTTAAGAAGGCAAATAACCATATTAAAAATGGGTTGTGTATCTAAATAGAGAAGAATAACTATGTTAAGAAATATCTCAAAAAAGTTGATACTTAGAAATTAGGGAAATGCAAATGAGAACTTGAAATTTTTCTTACCACACTCAGAATATCTAATATCAAGAAAATAAATAATAGGATGTGGAGAAAGGAAATCCTTAATCACTCTTGGTAGGATTGGAAACTGATCCAGTTACTCTGGAATTCTGTGTGGAGCATTCTCAAAAATCTAAAAATAAGTCATCCATAGAATACAGCTATACCCCTCCTTGGCATATTTCCAGTGGACTTGACTTCCCCAGCTATGTTCATTTGCACTCTATTTGTAGTAATTAAGAAGTGTAAACAACTTAAATGCTCTGTACTTGATGACTGGATAATGAAAATGCAGATGGTAGACACATTGCAATACTATCCAGGTAGAAAGAAAAATGAAGTCATGAAATCTGCAGATAAACATCTGGAACTGAGTAAGATAACCCAGATGGACAAGCATAACATGTTATTAGGGATTCTCAGATCCAGTTTTTTTTTTTTTTTTTTTTTTTTTTTACAACACCATTCAGTTCAACATAATAGCCACAGATTCCCCTGTTCTCCCCCTCTCGCCCCCCCAACCCACCCCCCATTCACACCTCCTCCAGATCAAGGTCTCCCCCGAGGACCGGGGTCAACCTGGTAGACTCAGTCTACCTGGACTGAGTCTACCAGTTTTTTTTTTTAAAGCTATGATTATATAGAGTGGAATAACTGCAGAATCAAGGAACATAAAAAAGGTTCACGGAAGCAGGTGGGAAGGAACCCTACAGAAAGTGATATAAATGAAGTGAAATAAACTGGAGATGGTTGACTGGGGAAGGAAAATGAAGGCCATCAGATGAGGAAAGGTATGGGAGAAAGAATGACACTGAGGATATTTGCTAGATTTCTAAGGAATCATATTGTTTTGTGTTAACCTATAACTACACACAATATATAATACACACACACACACACACATACAATTTTGAGGCATATGAGCCACTTTGCCTGATGATACTAACCCCAAGAGCTGTGGATTTCCTAACAGAATCTCTAGTATAATGCACAAGAAACACTCTTTCATGCATTAGTCAGGGGACTCTATACAACTCCTAAAATTGGCTATGGCTGTTGTCCTTGGTTGCCTTTTAGAATCTGAAGGTAAGCTCCTAGTGCTTATGCCATGTGATGAGCATACAGGATTTGGAGGAATGGAGCTGAGTCGCATAAAAAACTCTCCTTTCTGATGATTAGTATTCATAGTTCTGGAACATGCTATGCAATCTGCCAAAGAAGAAAGGCAATCAAAAGTCATACTCATCTGTGATGCCTATGAACCATCACAACAGTGATCAGTATGGCAGCATATACCCAGATGTGTACTAGTGACATTTATATATTTAGAGTAACCTGTATCTAACTAACTGAACTTAAGTTACACTCAACAGAAGGTAAAACATGCCAGTTACTGTAAAAATAGCCAACTACTCATGACTGGTGAGGTAATTGACCCTTGAAGGGAACCAACTCCCAAGACGGTATTAGCTCTAATTGTATACACAACAACTATCCTTAGACACACAGATAAATGTATCCCTCAGTTCTTATCAAAAAGCTTCTTTTTTGCAGAAAATGGAGCCAATCTCTGGTCAAAAAATGCAGAGATCAATTTTTGTGGGGTACTTAGTCCCAATCGATGACACAGTGACTACAGGTAAAGTCTACAGAACATTATGGAAGTGGGGGTATAATAATTGTTAAACCAAATGACTAGGATGTCTGCCACCGGGTTGTCTATTCGATATATGACAAAGAAGATGTACCCATGGAATCTCAACAACATGTTTACATAAACAAGAACTAAACAATGACAGTACTAGTTGATATGACAAAATGAATGAGAAAAATTATGTAAGAGTCACCCCTAAAATAAAAGCTAAATTAGTGACTAATAAGAGTGGGAGAATAAGTTTTCCCCAGGTATGAGTCCCCTTACAGGTTGTCCAGTGCCAAGTGGTCAGCTCTGAAATCATGTAAATACAAGCAATGCAAAATGAACTCAGAAATGTGTGTGTGTGTGTGTGTGTGTGTGTGTGTGTGTGTGTGTGTGTGTGAATATACATCAATAGTAATACAAGAAAAGGAGGTCAAGAATTTATGAGGGATTTGGGAAGAGATATGAGAAGAATCTAAAGGAGGGGGATAATGTAAATATAATAATCTCTTATTGAAATTTTAAAATGCTGAAAAGACAAAAAAAATAATGTTATGGCAACTTAGGATAAAAGCATATAACATTAAAACATTCAAATATTGTTTATGACAATATTTAAGCTGCCAGCTTTTCAAGAACACTAGGGTCCAAATAAGATGGATAATTAAAAGAAAAATACAACACATCTCTTTGTATAAAGGACTTATCCAAGACCCCCGTGGCATATTTGTCTTAAAAACAACTAGTAGTCTAAACATTTAATGTAATAGTTAGTATTCTAACACTTAATCTATTGAATAAGAATGGAATGTTTGACATTTATTTATTTGTATCTGTTACTTCTTTACTTTGTAAAGAAAAGATATCATTCACTTTAAGGCTTTATTCCTTCCAAATATATGCCTGAGCAAAGAAATGTCAGATGCACTTTGTGACATTTACAAAGTATGGAGTGTGATGCCTACTTTGAAATCATGGGCATTTTTCTTCATGAGGACAGGGACAGAAAGCAGTTTCCTCTGTCTTATCTTGTGCTGGCACTAGGCCAACACACTGGAAATGGTGCATTTATTACAATTTTCATTATAGCCACTGCCAGTTAGGGGGATATTAATTTTGTCTAAATACACAGCTTGCAGATTTAGAATCATCATTTATAGAAAATAACAAAACATACACTATCAGGCTTAATGTTATATTGCAAATTATCTGAAAATGAGGCATGGAAGGAACTGAGCTCCTCTGATTATTAAAGTATTTTGTGTGGCTATTTCATTTTTTGTTAAAAAACTAAATGCATCAAGATTGTTTCTTAGGTATTGGCTGTTGGAAAACTGTTGGATAAGGTAGGGAGAAGAAACTATAATAGCATGGAGAGTCCCTTAGGGTATTGAAGGCATCAGGAAGATGTGAAGCTGAGGATCATATTCCTAAGGAAGGTGGGTATTCTGATCGTGTCTGAGCTCTAGAATCTAGATTTTCTTCTGAACTTGACTCATCATTCTGTTACAAACTGCTGGCAGAGTGCATTTCTTCTGATTTTGGAAACAAGTAGTAATAATTACTATTAACTGAAGTGTGTGATTCTTAAAAGGACACAGGAAGACTGGGACATATAAGAAAAAGACATCAGATATGTCTGTTATTTTGTGTATGCTTCTAAGATCTCAAGATACATCTAAGGACTTACTATACAGCAACAAGTGAACAAATCTGTTATCTACCCAAGGACACCTGTAAAGCTTTAGTGGTCACCACTGAGGTAGATGAATGCTTGAGATAAGCTAGATGAAAATTTTTAAGCCTGTTTTTCATTTGAATAGTGGATGTATAACTATAGTTATACAACTCACATTGTTAAATTATTTTATTCAGTGTTGGTGAATCATTGTGGATGACAGATAATTGAAAGTGAACGGTATAGTGGGTCCTAAAACTACAATGATAATGTTTGTAATCATCTGAAACCTCTTTGATTCAGGGAACATGTAATCTACCTTAAGATACTATGGCCCTCTTTTAAAAATAAAGTGCTTGGGTAGAGAACTTATTACTAATGTCTAATTAAATCGACACAGCAGTAAGCTGGCTTTTAAATATCTGTGCTTTTATCCAGAGATGAAAGCTGACCTCGGTTTAATTAGAGAAGCCTCCCTTTACCAGGAATAGTAGTGAATGCAGAAAGTCATCATTGAGAAGGCCAAGATACAGAGAATAAGCTGTGATTGTGGCCCCAGCCCTAAACAAGATATTTCTATGAGCCACCCTAAGGTTTAGGGGATATTACTGAAGAGAAAGTTTGAAGTGTGTAAGAGTCAAAAGACCATGTAAAAGGGTGGGAAATGCCATTCTGGATACTCATATGCTCACAGCATCTCTAGTTACCTGTATTGGGATCACAGGAGACCAGAACTGTCAACAATCAATCAACCACAGCCGTATCATTTACCCCTGAATTATTGACTATTGATAGACTCTGGAGAAAAGGAACCACTGTTTTTCAGTTGAGTATCCACTGTGAGGTCTGAGATTTATAAGCAATAACTGCACATACAGTCCTGGTTAATTCCAGTGGCCATAAAACAATCAAATAGACATAGTTTGATAGATTTGTGGGGAGAAGGGGAAAAGACAGGAGAGGTAGTGAAGTGGGGGCAAGAGTGACTGGGATGCATCGCATACATGTGTGAAAATGTCTAAAACAAATTTAATTAATAAAATATCATAAAATGAACAATAAATGAAAGACTTAGTTTTGTACATTTATGCTGAGAAAATATGCTAAATTTTAATCGTTTGGGAATGCTTACTCATGAAAAAGACATGATAGATCAAAGCTAATTTTAACTTGAAGAACAATGGCAGCTATAGGAGAGAGAATCCCTTTTCCTAGTGGAATTGGCCACCAGTGCCCTAGGGGATGACTCAGTACTCCTGTGCAAGTGAAAAAACTGAACTCAGTTGGTTACCTAGAAAAAGAGATGAACTTGGAAGGGTGCCTGAGAGAAGTTGGAGTTAGGACTTATGGGTTGATGTGATTAAGATACAGAATATACATGAATGAATTTTTTAAAGATTAAAGGTTTTGTGGGTGTATGTGGTGTGTGTGTGTGTGTGTGTGTGTGTGTGTGTGTCTGTGTGTGTGTGTGTCTGTGTCTGTGTGTGTGTCTGTGTCTGTGTGTAGAAGGGCTGAGGATGTAAATAAATGGACGAGTGCTTCTCTATCCTGCATGAGATTTGATCTCTAGTAGTGGAAAATAAGAAAACAGTTAAATACACAGTTGTATTTATGCACTTTTCCCATTGATAATATGATAGATATCAGTAGTAAATCTATGACAAAATTGTTTTGAGCACTAAGAAAGAAGATGATGGAATTAAGGCAGTACAGAAAATGAAAAACAGTAGTTACTCAATGAAAAATAAGTTATTTCTGTTGGTGGAAGTATTTATATTAATTCTCACTTATGAGATCCTAGAAATTAGTTCAAATGTTTTGTTTTATAAGTTGCCTTGGTCAAGGTGTTTTATTACACAATAGGAAAATAAGACAATAGTCATCTTTCATTTCTATATAAAATTTCTATCAGTGGGATTAAATAAATGATTTATTAACCTTTCCTTCCAATATACCAAGTTTCATTGTACATGGTATGAAAGTTTTCAAGCATAGGAAATATCCTTAACAATATATTTCTCTATAGATCCAAATCCTCTTTACTTCTTTATTGCCTTGAGTTTACTATTTCCTATAGTCTTCATTAAAATAGTTGAATGAAGCAATTGACATCTGAAAATAGAAAAGTAAGGTTTAATGTTTAATCTGTTATCTTATTTATTTTGTTTGTTATCTTCCAACACGAGTCATTTCCTTAATATAAAAGTTACCTATTTGCTAGTTAAATCATTGGTTTTTGTTTGTTTATTTGTTTTGTTTTAATTTGGTAGTCCTAAGATTAATGCTTGGAAAACAAAACAGAATACCCAGCATTCCTCATGTCCATTGAAAATTTCTAGACTGCATTTTGCAAAGGAAAGATTATTACATAGATAATATTAATATCAGACAATGTTTTATTCTTGTTTTTCACTATTTTTATTTTTTAAAAATTTTCAGTAACTTATATTTTCCTACACCAAAATCTTATAAATCTACATTTAAACATTTATGCATTACTTGTGTTGACTGGTACCTCTAGATGATGTTCATTAATCACTGAGAAATGCATACATCATTTGTGTTATTTCATTATTTTTATTTTATTTAATAAAAATGATGGCAAATACTTACTGGCATTCTTCAGGATATGTAAAGTACAGGAAGCTAAATGCCTAAGGTCATTTCCTATCAATGAGATACTTTTCTTTCTCTTTCTCCCCATCTTTCATCTAATTTATATACTATCCAGACTAAAATGCAGACTTTTTTCTTTTTTTATGTTTTAGATTAATGTATCATTGCTTCATTCCATTCCCATCCTATAAATGGTCCCATATACCACTCCTTTCTGTCTCTCAATTTAATGACCTATTTTCCATTAATTATTTTCATGTGCATATATGCATTTGAATATTTATAGTTCTGAATATATCTTGCTCAGTCTATGTAATGTCACTTGCAGGTATGTATCCAGGACTGACCAGTTAGTACTGGATAGCCAATTGGTGTGTTCATCTCTCAGAAAGACTGTCTCTCCCATTCTCAGAATTACTTAGTTACTTCTTGTTCTTCCTCCTGGGCTTTCCCCATCCACGATGACCTATCTGTTGATGTCATTATTCATATCTTATTTAGACAGTCATGCTGATGACATTTAAAGGGTGCAGCCTCCTACATAACTAGGAGACACAGTGTCACAGCAAACTCCCTAATCTGTATCTTGTAATCTTTCTGCCCTCTTTTTCTCAACTTTGAATCTTAAGTGCAAGACATTTATTTTGTAGGTGTATTTATTGGGACTGGACTGCACAACACTGCATCTTAACTGTTTGTCTTTTTCTGCAATTGCCTAAATCTGTTGCAAAGAGAAGTGTCTTTGCTGAGGGGTGATGATTATCCTTAACTGTGGTAGAATTTCAAATATTTAGTATGTAGTTAAGAATATGCTGTTTTAATGAAGTAGTGGTTGTAGGTTTTCCTCCAAGATCCATGAATTCACGTGTCCTGGGTATTTGGCTATGTTTCCAGTACCAGGCATGATTTTCCTCTTGTTGAGTGTATTTTAAGTTCAATTAGGTGCTGTGGGATGGTCTGTATGTCAAATTGCTCTGATTGGTCAATAAATAAAACACTGATTGGCCAGGGGCCAGGCAGGAAGTAGGTAGGACAAGGAGAGAGGAGAATTCTGGGAAGCGGAAGGCTGAGGGGAGAGACACTGTCGGCTGCTGCCATGACCAGCAGCATGTGAAGACACCGGTAAGCCACCAGCCACGTGGCAAGGTACAGACTAATGGAAATGGATTAATTTAAGATATAAGAACAGTTAGCAAGAAGCCTGCCATGGCCATACAGTTTGTAAGCAATATAAGTCTCTGTGTTTACTTGGTTGGGTCTGAGCGGTTGTGGGACTGGCGGGTGACAAAGATTTGTCCTTACTGTGGGCAAGGCAGGAAAACTAAAGCTACAATTAGGCAGCTGTTGGTTACTGACAAGCTATGCATTCCACTACTGTTATCCGTAGGGTTATTGTGCCATGCTTGTTCTATTTTTGGTTCATGGGTGTCATAACTGGGTAAAACGATTGTTTATGTCCCTCCACTGGAAGCTTACATGGTACCTTCTGACACTATGAAAGTTGGTTTTCAGGGAGGTGGCTTTCAGGTCAGTTCCAGTTCAGGGGCCTCTGGGATTTGCATCTGATGTTCATGGTTTCTTCAGCAATAAAGACTTACTTTTCTTTCTGAGGAGTTATCTTTCTTATGACTAAAGTCTTCAACTCTAAAAGAATAGATCACATATATACCACCTTTGTTTGAGTTCTACCTTGAGCACTTCATTAGTTACCATACTTTTCTCCAGACCTTTGTTTGTTCTTTATACAGTCAGCTGTACACAGAGGATTGTGGTGCAATAATAAATGACCAATAAATACAGTGGATATGAAGCTCATGATAATGCGGTGACTACCATAACTAGTATGGAACTTTGAGTCCTTTTCTATTCTGCTCTTTTCCTGTTTGCCTAAACTCATTATAGTATTGTAAGATCCAAATATCTACGTAACAGATTACTGATGGTTCCTTCTAACTTGTTGAATGAAATCACATGATTTTCTTTTCTGTGTATTATATTCTTTATATGTACAGATACCTAGCCAAGTCATTATCAGGAGAGCTAGTACACCTATACATATCTTTACATGAATAAAATATTTACAAATATGTGTATAAATATGAGGGCTATATGTAGGCAATATAACACAGTTTTACAGTTGGTACACTTGTGAGTCTAGGCACATAGATGTTTTACTGTAATTTCAATGTGACCTCTATTTAGTTTGTAGAATGTTGTGTTTTGTTGTCTAATAAAAATCAAGTCATTGAAATATAATATATAAATATTTTACTTCTCTTTCTACTGCCTCACTAACCAAATAAGTGGCTATATATTATTATGAATGCCTCACTAACCAAATAAGTGGCTATATATTATTATGAAAATACAGACATTGAATAGATTGCTACAAACTTACAAACTTATGCATAGACTGTAGTTAGACACCTATTCTAGTGTTTTCTACAACATAACAATCTTTAGAAATCACATCATTTCAATATCCATGATTTTCACAAAAGAAAAGGCATCACAGAAGCACTTCATAAAGAAACTGTCTTTATTACTGTGATTACAAGAAAATGCCTCCTTTTATTAAGTATAAAATCTCTTCCCCTAGACCAACCAACAGGAGGTATTAGTTCTGCTCTCGAGAGCTCTACAGTACAAGTCTAATCCATCTTCCACATGACAGCCCTTCACATATTTGAAGGCAGCTTGCACTGCTCTGCTAAGCCCTTAATCTATATATTCCTGTGGTGCAACTATATTTTTGTCAGCTCCAGTTATTCTTTTGTGACGGGCTATGAGGTCCTTTCTCGTCGTCTGTAAGCTTTAGTTTGTCAGTGCTTAGTTTCAAATCATTCTTCACTTGGAATAATCGATCCTTAGATGAATGAACATAAGGCAAAAAAAAAGGAGTTACCACAGCAGTAGAGTAAGAATATTTCTTTGAAAACATCCATCGTCATTTTCTGTCAATTGATATGTTGTATATGATCTCTACACTTAAGGTGTGCTATAATAATCATTGAATCAGTACATGAATTCTGAGGGAGAGTAAAGTGCCTAGAAGGGAGGCCTGATCCTCTGATCCATGGTTCCCAGTACCTCATCTAGGAGAACTTAAAGACCTGAGATGACCCGGGTGGCTGTGGGATGATATCATTCAGAAATTTCTTTGGTGGCTTGCCTGAACTCTGGTTGGGAGAATTCAAGAGAAAGCCAGAATGGGAGCTGTAGATTGGAGTACTTATGTATCTTTTTTCCATACAGCTTCAGCTCCTCAGAATCTGGTGGCTGAATTCTAAAAGGCAGTGTGCAGAGAAATGAGAGAGAGAGAGAGAGAGAGAGAGAGAGAGAGAGAGAGAGAGAGAGAGAGAGAGAGAGAGAGAGAACTAAAAAGAAAGAAAGCAGAAGCAGTTTGTTCTGGAGTGTTCTGATGTGTATTTCTTCTGCAGTGTTCTCAAAAGACCTTCAAGGCCACTTTAGCAATTTACCATTGATTATAATTGAGTTTGCAAGATAAGTCCAGATACAAGTACCAGGATATTGCATTCTGCTCTTGATGAAAGAGCAGAAGAGAGGTGCTTCTGCTTATATGATATTTGAAAAGTACAGTTTGCCACAGGACGACTTCCAGCCACACATAATTCCTAGCTATCTACATGTAAACTACTCAGCTCTTCAGATGATCCCTGAAGTCTAACCTCATAAAAGACTGGATTGCAGAATGGGAATGTACAATATTAATGAGGATCATCTACAGGGACTCTTTTCTGGTTCAGTTTTTCCCATGTGGCTTGTGTTCATGCAAATGTTTGTAGACTAAAAAGCCACCTTACTGCAACAAACCCAGCATATAAGGATGAACCAAATATGGAATCACTGTAGTCAGTATCTCCATACGAAGCTGAAATGGAAGGTCTGCTCACTGTTCTTCATAATTATTGTGTTTATTTGTGTATATTACTGACTTCAAAGGACTTTTTTTGTACTTCTTTTGTCATCTTAGTCGAACCTGACACATTCCCTTTAATGTCAGACTTCTTATATATCAACTTACAGTCCCCTCTAGGAAGTGCAGGCCACCTTTCCAAATCTCTCTGTGATAGCCCCCTCAGTTCTGTGCTGCCTAAGCTTGCAGTGTGCAGCATCCTTGAAGTTTTCAGAAATCCGCACTTCTGCAGGGAGTGGCTCAGTATGGCAGCATCCTCGAAGTTATCAGAAATCTGCACTTCTGCAGGGAGTGGCTCAGCAGCACATGCTTAACACCCTTAGACGTCTCTCTGCCTGTTTGAATGAGTTCATGAATAATGGCTTCCTCTTTTCTGGAGGATTTTAGACAGAGATTTTCCATCACACTTTTAACTTCATTTTGTCTGGACAACAGCATGGAACAGATAGTTTCTAGGTCCCTTTACATTGTTGGATATCTTTTCCATTCTGAACTGGATAGACTAGAGAAATGTTTTTATTTTTTAAACTTTTACAGTTTGCCTTTTCTGATTTTCTCTGATTTCTGTAACAGGGATCATTTTAAAATGTCTTTTAATATTGAATACCTCCATTCAGCTCATACCTTACACAGTTAAATATATTCCTTGATATTTTTGAAATTCTGCATGCAAATCTATAAAAAATTCTCCTATTTTATTATATATGCGTTTTATATTCCATGTTGCCATACATAACACTGTCAGACTTAGTTCCACTACCTATAAAATATGAACTTTCTTCTATCTGAATCCTTCCCTGTCAATCATGTGAAGCCATTCTGGGTTTATGCTTGGTTGGGATCAAGTCTCCTGTGGTGGTATTGTGTTCCCCAAAATATTGTGTACCCTAATAAACTTATCTGGGTGCAGAGAACAGAAAAGCCACTAGATACTTAGGCTAGAAAATGGTGGCACTCACGCCTTTAATCCTAGCATTCCAGAGACAGAAATCCCTCTGGATCTCTGTGAGTACAAGGCCACATTGGAAACAGCCAGGCATGGTGACTCATGCCTTTAATCCCAAGAAGTGAGCCTTTAATCCCAGGGAGTGATGGCAGAAAGCAGAAAGATATATAAGGCGTGAAGACCAGAAACTAGAAGCATTTGCCTGGTTAAGCTTTCAGGCTTTCGAGCAGCAGTTCAGCTGAGACCCATTCTGGATGAGGGCTCAGAGGCTTCCAGTCTGAGGAAACAGGATCAGCTGAGGAACTGGAAAGGTGAGGTAGCCCTGGCTTGTTCTGCTTCTCTGATCTTCCAGCATTCACCCCAATAACTGGCCTCAGGTTTGATTTTATTAAAAAGAACTTTTAAGATTCATGCTACAGTCTCCATACAATGCTGTTTTTTTTTTTTTTTAATTTAGTTGATTTTCTATGTTAAGATGTCAAACTGCATTCAAATTATAGTTTCCTGCACAGCAAACTGGCCCAACATAGTATAAAATAAAATCCTGCATTAGCTCCAAAGTAACTATCATGGATTATTTTGGAAAGATCATGTGCAAATTGAGTACATTTTGTTATTTTCTAGCTCAGTTTGATTTTTTGAGATAGGGTCTTATTACATATACTAGACTAGTTTGATGTGCGATTCTCTTTCCTCAGCTTCCTGAGTGCTAATATTACTGGCTCATGCCATCACATATAGCTTTGACTTAATTTTAGTACAAAATCATTCTCAAATGTCCTCTGGAATTCCAATAACTATTTATTATTCTTTTCAAATGATGTACACATCCCATAATGGAAATACTAAGGACCCCATTATATTCTGTCTAATGAACAAAAATCAACCCCACAAAGCTAATGTAAACAAATATTTCCACATCAAATTTCTCCCAAATAGTCTTGCTCATTAGCAGTGTTACCCAAAATTTAAAGAAAGCTGTTTCATTTGAGTTATATATGTATTTTTAAAATATTATTGTATGTGTGTGGATGTTTTGCTTGCATGCATGTATGTATACACAAAGGTCGAGAGAGGTTGTTGGATCCCCTAGCAATGGAGTTACAGATGGTTGTGAACCACCTTGTAACAGCTAGGAATTGAATTCCGATCCCTTGTAGGCACAGTAAGTGCTCTTAAATACAGATTCATCCCTCCAGTTCTGACACAACAATTTTAAGGAATGAGAAGACAATATGAAGACAATCTAGATAAGCTTTTCAGAGTAATGACAAGAGTGAGGAAAATAGTAATCATTCTACCTATTTTGATTCATATGCAGCTCTTAACCAATTAGTGAAAAGAAATCCTAATTCCATTTAAGTAGTTCCATAGTATGGGCAGCTGCTTAATATGAGGAAATTATTCAATTTTTCCAATGTATTCATGTCCTTAGAACATTCCTAAGCATTCAAAGTACCTTGTAGCCTGAACTCTGTTAATGATACTGTAGTCCACCAAACTGTTTTTTGTTTCTTTAGTACAGACATTACTTATTTTAAAATGAAATAAAAATACATTACTGATGGTCTAGTAAATGATCTCATCTCAGGGGCATCAGATATAAATCTGCTTTATTCTCTTCTCTATAATTTCAATGTATCTGTTCAATTTTTACTTTTCCTACCATTGTATAAAACATTGAGCTTCTTTAACAACCACATCTTTCTGTTTGAAAATTCTGACTTACTTAATGGCAAATCATTAATTTCTCATTTGAGTCAAATCTTTTCTGTTTCTGTAATCTGGTTTTAAAGTGTCAGACTTCTGTGATTTAATTTTTAATCCCAACCACAGCATCTACCATATCTATCTAATGTGAAGTTGCCTTGTCCATTCTTCCTCACCTGGGTCCCTCTTTGGTCTTTGAGAAGCTTCTGGTGGAATTCCACAGTCTGTCCATTCTTTAGGGAGCTCACTAAGTTGCTGCCACAGGAGACTCAAGTCTTTAACCTTCTGCAGGCTACAAATAAGAAACGGTTCTTTTACACTTAAAAGTTAAAACACACCAATAACTTCTCAAAGTGGTTGCAGAATGTTCCCTCCATATGGATTTGAGCCAGAAGAAAAAGGAATAAAATAGTAACAACTTTGTCTCTAAATTAACTTACAATTAGCTGTTATTTTTGCTAACATTATCCCCCTACTGGTATAGGCTAGGTAGGAGTCAGAATGTGATTTACAATGTGTTTGCCTATTCTGTTTAGATCTAGAACATGGTCATCTTGTTCATTGGAGAGACTGACCAAAATAAATACATTTAAAATAATGGGAGTAGTTAAATTGGACATTATGTTACAGATTTCACTCTTTTGTTTGTTTGTTTGTTTGTTTGTTTGTTTTTCCAGACAGAGTTTCTCTGTGTAGTTTTGGTTCCTGTCCTAGATCTCACTCTGCAGACCAGGCCTGCCTCGAACTCAATAGAGATCTGCCTAGCTCTGCCTCCCTAGTGCTAGGATTAAAGGCATGTGCCACCACTGCCTGGCCCAGCTTTTACTCTTAAATAAACCCTTGAATACTTCACTTGTGAATTCCAACCTTCATAGATGTCTAAGGGAAATGTTCATTGACAGTGGAGACAATTAAGGAACATTCTCCCTCTTCAGTTATTTTAACAATAATTTTATGCAGTTTATAATTTATGGAGCAATTCTAATAAGAATGTGAAGATTAATTATTCCTGAAATTATAGATATCGGAAAGAAATAGAGTCATTTATACATAGTACTCTGGCAATGTGTTTTAGACAAATTTAACACTGAAAGTATATTTTAAACAGGATAAAATAGGTTGAAGAAGAGGGAAAGATTTCCTTTCAATTGTCTAGAAAATAGCTAGTTGTAGAATAGAACTACACCTACAGACATGCATACCATGTTGGATTATATTTCCCTAATAAAAATAAACAGCTCTCATTTGCTTATAATAATGAATCACACAATTCAACTTCACAAATGATCTTTTTCCTACAGGATTTCTGTTTTCATCAAAAATTTACGGCAGGTCAGTCTCATAGTTAGCATTTATATACTTGTGTGTGTGTGTGTGTGTGTGTGTGTGTGTGTGTGTGTGTGTGTGTGTGTGTGTGTTTAAATGCCTGTGTGGGTAAAAGTCCAATATATGTGTGCGTAGAAGTCAAATTTTATGTCAGATATTTTCCTCTCCACTTTGGTTTTTAAACAGGATCTATCAATCATACCTAAAGCTCACCAATTAACTTGGCTGACTAGCCAATAAGTTCTAGGGATCTGCTTGCCTTCTCTTGCATATCTCCTCCACCTCTACCAGTCCTAGGTTTACAGATTCATGCTATGGCCCTGTATATAACTAGGGTTTTACAGATTCAAACTTAGTTTACCATGGTTTGGGGACAAATGTTTGACTAAGCCATTTCATTAACCCCTCACCACCTACTTATTTTTTTGACATAAATAACTTTATATAATTATTCCAAATATCTTTTTTCCTGTGCCTATTCAATAATTTATATTTTCTTTCCATTAAAGTCATATGCAACTAACTGCACTAAGTCATTTATGGTTTTTTAAGCTAATTACAAATATGTTTTATATAGATTAACCTCAACTAGATTTTATATTACCTACTCAAATCATTTTTCCCCTTAGCCTTTAGAGTCTAGGACTTATGTAGTAAACTAGAGATGCTAATATTTGATAATTTACTATATACTTGAACATAAATCACTAAAATACAATCTACTTTTAAATATTATCAGTGACAGAATGCTGTGACTTTTTAAAACAGGTTACGTACTATTGCACTCTTTTCTGATTTACTTATCATAGCACTAAGACAATTTTTTTTAATTCAGATAAATCTGCAAAGATGTTTACTTGTGTTTTACTTACTTTGGAAAGGTGCTTTAAAATACATTAATCATAGGTAGTATGTGTAGCTGAAGGTTTTTCCTGTGTCCCACCCAGTCTGCAGCCACTCATACCCATATAAATATACACAGGCTTATGTTAATTATGAACTATTTATAAATAGCTCAGACTAATTATTGACTAGCTCTTACACTTAAATTAACCCATAATTCTTATTTATGCTTACCCACATGGCTTGGTACCTTTTTCAGTTCTGTCTTCATATCTTGCTTCCTCTGTCTCTGGCTGGTGACTCCTAACTCAGCCATCCTTTTCCGAGAATTCTCCTTGTCTGTTTATCTCACCTATACTTCCTGCCTGACTACTGGCCAATCAGCTTTTTATTCATCAACCAATCAGAGCAACACATTCACAGCATACAGAACAATATCCACAGCAAGTATGATTTTTATAAAACATACACATTAATACACATGTATCCATGTTTTATATATATATATATATATATATATATATATATGTGTGTGTGTGTGTGTGTGTGTGTGTGTGTGTGTGTGTGTGTGTGTTGTGTGTGTGTGTGTGTGTGTGTGTGTGTGTGTGTGTGTGTGTGTATGTATATGATACATTCAAAACATACATATAGGAAAGTAGAAAATAGTAACACAGTGTAAATTGTAAAATGTTCAGCAGCTTCAAAGAAAATTATCATCTGAAAGAAAAAAATGTTGTTTTACTATTTGGAAGACTTTTTTTCTAAGTATTGTTTCTTAAGGTATGAACTTTGGATATTCCCTACCAATCCAATGAAACAAGGATTATTATTGTAGATCACAGTTTTTTGACTGAGAACAATCTCATGCTCATTAACTCATTACTAATACAGAATCTTGACACACTAAGTCAGATCTTTCGTGGACTGGAATTATTGAACCCATGAGGCAAAACCAATCTTTGCTCTCTTAAGCAGTTTATCTCAGGTATCTTTGCCACTGTGATATAAATCCTAGAATAGGAGATTAGGGGATCATTATATGATTTCTATAATTGTAGTTATTTCAACAGAGTCAGATTCAGGTTTTAGTTTTTAGTTATGTTGATTCTAATTATGTTGACTTCTAGAAATCTGCCTTAAGAAAGTCAAAACATTAAGTATTTACCAAACATTACTAATAACTCAGACTACAATTACTAGATTTTTAAGGCTTTAGCTAAATATTCCTCATCATCCATATGGTATTTTCCACTATTCCTAGTCTGAACAAAAAATATAATTAAAGGGGTCAAAGATCAAAAGTGATTAGAAATTTCTTACATGTCATTTTGGGTAGTCAGGCATTTTACCCATTAGAATCTCATTTATGTCATATTTCCTTAGTCTTAGCACCTAATCCCATTTAAAAAGTCACAGAATATTTTGCCATCAAGCAAATCCTGTACACATCTTCCCCTCCCTGACTTTCTTGAATTTATATGCGTAAATATTTGAATTTTGCTTTTAAAGTTATCTACAAGGAAAATATGAAATATTATTTACCTAGAATACTTCTAAATAAATTTATGTGCAGTTAACCTCCCTTATTTTGTTATAAAATAAAAGTCTTCCTTCTAATTATTGTTAACCCTAATTATATTGACAAGAATGAATGAGTTAAATTTCTAGATATTATCATAAGAATTTAGATTCCCTTGTTGGTAATCACTAGAATCCCTATTTCTTATTAAATATTACTAATTCTCTGGCACTTCCCAACAATTATCTCTAACGCTTAAGTTTTGCTAATTTTGTAAGTGAATTTTTATTTTAGAATAGGGAAAATATATTTAGGTCAAATCCAAAAGAAATTAAAGGTTTTAAACTTACAGAATTTTTTTTCTTCTCAGTTGCCACTTGAAAATGTAAATAAATATCCTTTGGATGACTGTCCAGGCAGACAGCTGTCTCTGTCATTCTAGATTTTTGGAAGTTGCTTAAAATGCTCTTCCTGTTTACTCAGATAATATTGTATTCTTCTGAGGTCTTTGATGTAGTTGAAGACTAGATAATTATATTATTCATTGGTTATGATAAGAGATAAGGTAGATATGAAACCTTTAGACTCACCAATAGAGACTAGGTAGGGTATCTTCTTTAATTTTGCCAAATATAAATAGATGAGATATTATAACTATCATTCTTGTTTGATAACTGTTTTGCTCTATCTAATTTTACTATGTTGAAGTCAAAACCTTCCTTTTGAATAGAAAGTAAAGGAGAAATGATTGGAATATCGTTTTGTATGCTGTGAATGTGTGTTCCTCTGATTGGTTGATAAATAAAGCTGTTTGGCCAATGGTGAGGCAGAATAAGGTTAGGCGGGACATTCTAACTAGAGAGAGGAAAGAGAAAGAGAACAGAGGAGATACTGCCAGCCTCCATCATCAGAAGCAAGATGTAGAGATATCAATAAGCCATGAGCCATGTGACAAAGTATGGATTTATAGAAATGGGTTAATTTAATATGTAAGTGGTAGATAGCAAGAAGTCTGAGCCATTAGGCCATACAGTTCATAATTAATATAAGCCTCTATGTGTTTACTTGGGTCTGAGCAGCTGTGGACTGGGCATGGCACAGGAAAACTTCCAGCTATATTACAGAGGACCTAACACAGACCCATACAGGCTCTGTGATTCCCACTTCAGTCTCTGGGAGCCCCTATGACCCCTACACTTAGTTGATTCTGTGGAACATGTTCTTCTAGTATTCTCTATATCTCTGGCTTCTACAATCTTTCCCCTCTCTTCTGCAAGGTTACCTGAGCTATGTATAACTGCCTGGATGGTCAGGAACTGGAAGCTGGAGGTCCCAGTGAACTAGGGTAGACTCAAACATGACTGACCAAAAAAGGACACAAACAAACAAAAAACAAACAAACAAAACAACAATGAAATGATTCTTAATGATATTTTGTATACTCATAGATTTTTGTCAATCCCAGTCAACAATGGTCATCAGGTCATCATAAAGGCTTCCTCTGGCTGCTGATGGAAGTAGATGAAGAGATCCACCACCAAACATTAGCATGTGAATTCTTAACTGAAGAATTTTTTTCAGATGGAGAATTTATATTACCTCAAAAAATAGGTTGGAAAGTATAAGGAAGAAGTTGAATTCAGGTAGCTACAAGAAGATAGCACAAAAGACAAAAAAGATAGCACAAAAGAGGTTCTTGGTAGAGTTGGATTCTGCTGTCATTACATCTATATTGAAATTCTCAGTAAATTCTTTTCAAATTATGTTATATTTAGGAAATTACAAACTATATGGATAGCCCTTTATGGAAAACCATGTCTGTTCTCTTTAAATGTTCTTGAGCATAAAAAAAAAAATAATGTGCTTCAGATTTAAAAAAATATTAAATTTTCTGTTTCTATATATGAGATTCAGAATAAAAGGGTCAGAATGTTTGTTTGTCTTGTGTAGATTTTGGGCATATTAGAACCCACACTACATATGATCATTTTAACTTGTGCTTATTATAGGAGTGAGAAAGAGGTGAAAGTATAGCTACCTTTAAACATTTTTTTTAATCTCTGAAAAGAAGAAAATGTATATAGGATAAATGATGCTATGTTTAAAACATCCTCAGGAAAATCTGTGGATTTTGGTTCCAAGGATGAGATAGTAATTGTCATTAGGTCATAACTAGCATCCAATAATGTGCCATTTCTGAAAGAAAACACATGCTCATATACTTCACTTATTTATTTATTTATTTATTTATTTATTTATTTATTTATTTATTTATTTATTTATTTATTTTTAATTGTGTGTGAAAGTGTAGGAGTGCATGTTCTCATTAGTTCAGCTGTCCATGTAGAAAAGATGCTTCTAATCCACATGGTCTGGAGTTACAGGCAGATCTTACTGCTAGTGCAGAGTCTGGGAAAGGAAGGATGACTCTCTACAAAAGCTCTACACAAAAGCTATGTGTGCCCTTCACCACTGAGTATTCTTTCCTGACCACAGGGCACCATTTCCATTCAGTCGCCAAATTTAAAAATGCATGTCTATATTAAAAGGTTGGTTTAATTATGACTCTCAAACTTTATCTTCTCACATTCACTCTGAAGAAAAAAGACATTTTAGTAATCTATTTGATTTATCACTGTGTATGACAACTAGCTTCTTATAGTAGAGCAAATGACCATTTCTCCTGCCGTTTTTAAAATGACCCCTCCTAACATCACCTTTAAAACACACATTTTTTTGATATTTTTATATTTACTTTGAAATTTGTATTTGAAATTAGTATGAGAGATCCTTAATTGAATGGCTCTTCTATACCATTAAAATACCACTATGCTCAACAGTCATAACATTATTATATTTTATTGATCACTTAATATGTAGCAAGGCCCTTGCTAAGCACATTATCTGTATCATGTAAATCTAAGCCTACTCCTGACTCTTATTCCCAGGAGGACAAATTAAACAAGTAGTGATTAAATAAATTATGTAAATTAGCCAAGTTCCTATAGCAAGAAGTGGCTAGCTGTTGAGAACTTATTGATTCAAAATTTGTAATTCAAGATCAGTGCAAGGAAAAAAATGGATTATTTTGTCCTGTTTCTGAGTAACCTTCAGTCTTTGACTATGTCAACACATGTTCCAATTTCACACATAATGACTCTTGGCTTGATGTATGTTAAAGTATGCCATCCAAGACAAATTATCCTTAGCATTTTATACATTTTTTACATATTGTCCATTTCCTGTCCCATTAATCTCTGATCTTATCATTAATTATTTAAAGACAGTTTTAGTTTATTAAGAAATTCACCTTAATGAGATCACAATTTTAATATAGCATTTTGTATTTTATTTTATTCTTAAAATGTTTATTAGTTTGTGCTTAACAATGTATATTTCTATAAATTTTGTTTGTACTGCCAAATATTCCTTTGTATGATAGAATTGTTGCAATATTTAACCCATATTATTTTAAAATTGTTTGAAACTATTTATTTTATTTTTGTGATAATTGTATAATCTAAACCTCATAAAGTAAGATATTTATTGCAAACTTATCTCTAAATTTGTTGATGAATGGAACACTAAAATAATGTACTTCAGATTTAAAAAAATTCTTAAATTTTCTGTCTCTATATATGAGATTCAGAAGGAAAGGGTCAGAATGTTTGTCTGTCTTGTGTAGATTTTGGGCTACCCATATAGTTGGTAATTTCCTGAGGATGTTTTAAACATAGCATCATTTATCCTATATACATTTTCTTCTTTTCAGAGGTTAAAAAAATGTTTAAAGATAGCTATAGTTTCACCTCTTTCTCCCTCATATAATAAGCACAAGTTAAAATGATCATATGTAGTGTGGGTTCTAATATGCCCCAAATCTAACATGTCTGTTCTCTTTAAATGTTCTTGATCATAAAAATTATTTCCTACTTGTGTTTCTCACTTTATGATAAGTGTATTCTCTGATTTGCACATTAATTATTCTGAAATTTGTTTTCATAGTATTGCTCTGTAAGGGTTGCTAATGGAAGAAGGACATACGTTGTCTGATATGTGTCTAGTAAGAGCAGTTACTACTTAAGTATTTGTATGTCTGCTTATTAAATAGTCATTGCTGATAGAATTATTTTATAAATGGTTTTAGAGTTACAGAGACTATGCAGAATTTACATGGGCACATTTTCACTAGGCATAAATTTACCCTAAAAATAATCTTCAAGCCAATATCAATGTATCATGCCATATTTTTACTTTAATCATTATAATTATTTTGATCAATTATTATTAACTAAAGGTCATAGATTATATCTGGATATACTCTTAGTGTAGTATGGGTCCATTTATTTTTATCAAACATAATATATGGCATGCATTATATACATAGTGGCTTGAAATCTTGAATGATGAAAAAAAATTATCCAAGTTATACCAGAATAAAAACAAAGCAAAGCAAAAGCAACAAAACAACAAATTTATTGATTGTCATTTAATGAAGCAGCAGGACTGGTAATAGCACAACTGTGTACAGCAAAAGACTTGTCTGTGGTCATTTTATGGAGGAGCTGTCCACTGCCTGGTCTTGCTACTGCTATGCAAATAAGGGCAGTTCTGAGTGGGTTATATGAGACTGGTAGAGACCAAGTTTATGCAACAATATCTCCAAATTTCATTTGATTGTGCTGAAGCATGTTATTCCTAGAGTGCTTGACTCTCCAACTTGTTTGCCCACACTACTCTCAAACAGAGAAATGAGTTTGTTTTTAGACATGGGGGAGGATGTGCTTTTCAGGATCTCCTTCAAGCTGCATGGGGGTGTAGCACTGCCCTTTCTTACTCTTTTTTACTCTGTCAGGGATTATCGGGAACAGTCATGACAGAACAATTAATTAGGAATAGACATCATCGACTCACCAAGTATCTTGTTTTGTAGGACTTAGGAATAAAAATTTGTCTGATGATATTAGCTGGGATCCATATTGAAACATCTTTGGACCTGAAATCCTCGGAGTCTAGAGCAGAAAAGCTTGCCAGCTAGGTTAAAAAAGCAGGGTGAAACTATAAGTGGTTTCACAAGTGGTCTCAGAAATGTAAGCAACCAAGAAAGAATGCATAGACAATTGTTTTAAAAATCTCACCAGCCTGCTCTCCATTAGTTCCTTATTTCCAAAAACCATTGGAGCATTTGATGATGTTTGGGAGATTCTGTGGTACTTGGCTGAATGTGTCTTCCTAGACCAGTCTTCCTAGACCATGGTAGGGATTTAACCTTGAGTATCTGTTAGCAATTCTAAGATACACTAATCTAGAATATAGCCACTGCAAGTAAAATTCACTGTTCCTATGTTAATGAAAGTTCTTTCGCTAGTAGGAGTAACTTGATTTATGAATTTCATGGAAAGCTTAAGAGAATAAAAGATTTTATGGGAGTTGTGGTGAAACGGATTGTGAGAATTTGAGGCCATTGGCATTATGTGTGCTATCAGCCAAGCTGGAATCAAACTGTGCTCCATTGTCAGAGGAGCCCTGGCTTATCCTTCTGTTTGAGATAATGATGATATTTTATCATTTCCTTTCTCAGTCCCTTCATTAAGCATGTTAACTTCTAACTATGGCACTTCTTGAGTGACTGTCTTGGGATGCCCATGTAAGATGTGTTTTGGGCACAACATCTTCCCAGGAAGGACTTTCCTGTGGTTACAGGCCTCATTAGATTAAATCACTTGATCAGTGACAAAATGTGGGTCTTTTTTTTTTATGTGATACAACATACAGGCAAAACAATACATGTATCCTGTCAAGTCAGGTATCAACAGAAAGATAATTAGTGAAAGAGGAACAAATCAAGTGTAACATTACAGTTTGGTTTGTTTATATCTTGGCAAGATCACACATGAGGGAAAGAACGTGGTTTTAGATACTGAACAATTTTCATTCGAGTTCCTCCTGGAAAGGATATAGACTTTTTTTTTTCACAACAGAGGTAATTTATTCTCTAAAGGTATTCTACAGATGAGTGTATGAGAAGGAGAGGAAATGAGAAGTCAGGGTTGAAGCATCCTGGGAAGATGTAGAAGTCAGAAATGACAATACTTAGTAGGATAATTTCATTTACAAAGATCTCTCTCTCTCTCTCTCTCTCTCTCTCTCTCTCTCTCTCTCTCTCTCTCTGTGAGTCTGTGTGTGTGTGTGTCTGTCTGTCTCTGTCTCTCTCCTCTATTTCTTTTTCTCTCTCTCACTCACACACTCACACATATGTATAAGTGTGTGTGTGTGTGTGTGTGTTTGTCTGTCTCTCTCCTCTCTTTCTTTTTCTCTTCTCACACACACATATGTATAAGTGTGTGTGTGTCTGTCTCTGTCTCTCTCCTCTCTTTCTTTTTCTCTCTCTCACTCACACACACATATGTATAAGTGTGTGTGTGTGTGTGTGTGTGTGTGTGTGTGTGTGTGTGTGTTCTGTAGTTAAGAACAGTGTTTAAGGGTTGTTGCCTCCTTGCCTGGAAATTCTTCTTAAAACCAAGCAGAATTATCATGGAATACAAGATTTTTCTTTTCTGAGTCTGAGATCAAATTAACCCAAATCCTTTCTACCAGTGCCTAACTGTGAGTCTGAATGAATTTAAGGGCCTTCCCAATAACCCAATGGTCCAATTGAATCAATGAGCCTAATTCCTAAGGAAGCATGCAAATAGAGGGAAAAATCTCAAGGCAAAATCAAGGGAGTTAAAGAACAACTTTTAAAAGGAAGCATCCCACTTAATTAAAAGGATATCCTGTTGCTATGATTAAACATAAAAAAGCATGACCATGGTACACAGTACAGGTTAAGCAAGAGAAAATTTTACCCATCTAGTAGCTCACTGAAATATGTGAATTGAGAAGTCCTAGGAGGATTATCTAGAAGAAAAAGGAAAGACCACTCCAAAGCACAAAAATTTTATCTGCTGTCACCTGTGCAGATTTCCCAGGACAAGCTGTTTATGCCTGGTGTGCTGTGTGCTATGAACAAATATGAAGACAACAGACTGAAAATGTCATTGCTTGGCATGTCTCCTGAATATTTCAACACTACCAAATAGCTTCATAGTAGGGATCGCTAGTCTCCCAACAGAAAAGAATCCTTCAACTGAAAGGCTTGTTAGACAAGTCAGATCCATTAGAGCTGTGGAGCTTCTACATAGATGAAAGAGACATGAGAATAGCCCTAACCAAGAAACTTCAATTGTCAAATTTCAGTAGAGTCCTTTGAGGATCCTGAGTCAGACAGAAAAAATTCTCTCAAGAAGTTCTCATTTATTTCCCTTTCCTAGGGTGATCCATGTGTTCTCTCTTAGGGTTCTCCTTGTTAACTAGCTTCTCTGGAGCTGTGAGTTGTAGTCTCATCATCCTTTGCTTTATAGTTAGCATCTTCTTATGAGTGAGTACATACCATGTTTGTCTTTCTGAGTCTGGGTTAACTCATCCAGAATGATATTTTCTAGTTCCATCCATTTGCCTGCAAATTTCATTGTTGTTTTTTTAAATGCTGAGTAATACTCCATTGTGTGTATGTACCACATTTTCTTTATTCATTCTTTTATTGAGGGGCATCCAGGTTGTTTCCAGGTTCTGGCTATTATTAATAATGCTGTTATGAACATAGTTGAGCAAGTATCCTTGTGGTATGATTGAGAATTCCTTTAGGGGCTGAGGGGATGGCAATAGAGGGTAGGGGATGGGGGATGAGATCATAAGGGAATGGGATCATCAAGCAGGAACAAGGAGGGAGAGCAAGAGCAATGAAAGAGATATCTTGATAGGGGTAAACATCATGAGGATAGGGAGAAATCTGGTGCTAGGGAAGTTCCCACGAATCCACAATGATGCCCCCAAACTTAGTCTACTAGCTATGGTGAAGAGGCTGCCTGAGCTGGCATACCTGGCAATCAGATTGATGACTATCATAACTGTTATGATAAAGCCTTCATCCAATAACTGATAGAAGCTGATGCAGAGATCCACAGTCAAGCACCAGGCCAAGCTCCAGGAGTTCAGTTGAAGAAAGAGAAAAAGGATTTTATGAGCAAGGGGGGTGGGTCAAGATCATGATGGGGAAATATACAGAGACAACCAAACCAAGCTAGAAGGAATCATGAATTTTAGACAAAGAGCTGTGGAGCCTCCAGGGAACTGGACTAGGTCCTCTGCATAAGCAAGACAATTGTGTAGCTCAGTCTGTTTAAGGAGCCCCTGGTAGTGCAATCAGGGTCTAACTCTGGGGCATAAGCTGGCTTTTTGGGACCCATTACCTATGGTGGGACACCTTGTACAGCCTTGATGCAGGGAGGAGGGACTTTGACTTGCTTCAACTAAATGTACCAGGCTTTGCTGACACCCTTTGGGAGGATTTACCTTTTTGGAGGAGGGGATGAGGGTGGATTGGGGGAGAAGGCTTGGGGAGGAATAGTAGGAAGAATGAGGGGAAATCCTGTGGTTAGTATGTAAAATGAATGAAAAAAAATTAAGTAAAAAAAGAAATAAAAATAAAATTCTAGTATTTTATCTCTAGAGATATTGTTTTATCTCTAGACATCTAGATATTTTTATCTCTAGTATCTTTTTCTAGATATAATATTATCTGAAGCATGGAGCCTTTCTAGTCCTACCTGGAGGTTATCCCAGGCAAAAGCTGCCATGTTTTGAACCTATTGGCAGGTCACTAAGAGACCTGAGTTGGGAGACATCAAAAAGGAAAAGAGATGTTCTCTGAGCTTATGCTTGGCTAATAAGAGAGAGAGAGAGGTGGGGGTTAGGTCAGGAATAGGATGGAAGAGTTGGTGGTCCCTAATCCTGACAAGAACCATTGAATCAAAAATGTTAGATATTTATGCGGTAAAAGAATCACTCAGATAAGATCAGAACAGAGAAAGATAAGTTAATTGAGAAAAGTACAAAAAAAAGAGGTGTCAAAGCATGTTGTGATGATGTAGTGGCTCATGATGCTAATCCCAGTACTTAGGAAACAGAGACAGCCAGATCTCTGAGTTCAAGGTTAAACTTATCTATATAGTGACTTCCAGGCTAATCAAAGATACAAACTGAGACTTGGTCTCAAGATTAAAAAAAAGAAAGAAAGAAAATGTTAATCCCATTGGTCATGATTAAGGACACTACCACAATTTAAAGTCAAATTTGAAGCAAACTTTAATTAAATATTTGCCAAGTAGATGGGTACTGGCCAAGTCCATCTCTGGTTCCCCAGAAAAATGGTCCCAAATCAAGTTTTACAGTGACTTAAGTATTTCCATTCAGCTCCAATCAAGGGTAAGCATACATGCAGATGCACCTCTACCATGTATCAAATTAGAAGCAAGTGTACTTCCTGCTGCGAACCTCCCACCAATATGTGATCAAGCACATCCAGTGCAGATGAGTCAAACAAACTTCTTTAGGGGAGTGAAAACATGTGGCTTGTTATCTTCCATAAACAATAGTCTCCAGCATTTCGAGAACTATCTATCCTTGAGCAAGGGGCTTGCAGATCAGTGGCTACTACTGCAGAAGCTATCAAAAATATGAATATATACATAGGTAAAATGAGCTTCAATTTGGCTAGCATACAACAGCACCTACTAGATATGATAAGATAATAAATAGCCTAATGTCAGGACTGGATTACCTCTATTGGAATCACTAGCCAGTGAAATCCCATAGTTCCCCAAATATTATAGGATATTGCTATAGCTATTGGTTATCCTCCATAATCTAAGGGTAAGTTCCCTTTACTGAAGATGCCACATATTAAGTCATAGAACATGGGGAAATCAACCTGGGAATAATTGGGAAGATTTATCCTCAATAACTACCTTTTATAGTGCTTTGGTAGGTAAGACGGGCTTATTTGCTGTCTTTTTCATTATTCTAACAAAAAAAATCAAAATCAACTTCTTTAGGGAGTGAAAACATGTGGCTTGTTATCTTCCATAAACAATAGTCTCCAGCAGCTTTTCATATGACTTTTTGAGAAGGGCTTTAGTGTGATTTATTCTTCCTCATGTTACCTTCTTTATTCACTGCTTATATCCATGACACAAAAGCTGAGGAGGAGAGTAATGGGTCTTGAAGGATAGTTGTCTTTGTGCTTCATAAGACATCATAAAGTTATCACAAGATGACTTTATGTCATTGGGTCCCCATAAACAATGAATAAAAGTTCTCATCTATTTACCAACCTTTCAGACTATCAGTAATTTAGATTTTTTTCTTTGGAATAGATGTTCACCCTAATATTAGTTTATATTTAAATTTTTAACTATACATAATCATACATATATTTAGATGTGTATTTATTTTTTGGTAAATTCTGCTTCAGTCTTTTATGAATATCAAAAGTGAGTTTATTTCCTTTCTTACTGTTAAAGACTAAGGGCATTTTGCTTATTTTAGGTACCATTTCTTTATTTGATTGTGTTTACAATGACTTAATAATAGTCTGTGTATTTCTCGTTACCTTATGAACAATGTCTCTGGTAGATATTTTAACTTCACTAAAGTAAGAGCCATGGTCTTCCTTTTGATAGATTGTGCATTTTGTGCTGTGTCTGAAAGTTCACTATCAAATTCAAAATCACTTGACTATCTCCTAAGATTTAATAATATGGTCTTCAATATCTAGTTCCAGTTTTATATTTTGAGCTAATCTTTATGAACAATAAAAAATCTGTGTTTATATTTATTTTGATTGAACATGGAAGCTTGGTTGTAGACATACTGGCAAATATCAGGTGGGGTTATTTTTGTTTATATCTACTTCTGATTTTTTTTCCTCTGTGAAATTTATTGGCCTCTTTATTTTCCATCAATGTCAAATGATCTTAATTATTTGTAGCATCATAGTAATAGTTCAAACTCAGCTACTGTGAGTCTAGTCTTCCATTCAGTGGACTCTTCATCATTTCCAAGGTGGTTATTTGAGGATTTTTTTTTTTTGATTTAACAAATATACTTTATGGTAAGCTTGGCAATTTTCTCAGAGAAAATTTGCTGTAATTTTGGGTTAAACTACATGATATACAGATTATAACAGTAATTTATTTTTATATCCAAATTAATATTTTGCAGAAGCTAACTCTTTCAATCTGAAGATCATCCATGTCATAGAGCAGAGATTTTTCTAAAGATCTGTAAAATAACAAAGTAGATTCACATTAAAGGCTACACGGTTATCTATATGGCTTTCCTGTGCCTTGACCCATGCTGCACTGGGTCACTGTGTTCATGTTTTCTTGTTGCCTATGCTTCTGCAGTTCACCTCTCACATGTGGTCTAAAAAGTAATCTGTAAGAGTGATTTGCTTGGCTAAACTGGATTCTCATGAATTACTTCTTTGGTAGGCTAATGTGGAGTGAATATATTGTTTCACACATCTATCATAGGAAAAAATAGTACAATAAACCCAAAGTTTCTTTCTAATTGAGTTTATTTATTTTTATTGGGTGTGTGTGTATTTTCTCACACACAGAAAATGTGTGTATATGTAGTTAATTTTATACTTAAAGATTATGTACATGATTTTGTGTTTTATTTCAAATTATGATATATAATTACTGGGATAGAGGGAGATCATTCATTTGTAATTTAAGTATCAGCTTGCTTTTAACTAGGTTCACGCCTTTTATTTTCAGCTTCTTTAATATTTCTGTATATGAAATTATTTCTTATGTGAAAAAATATTTGTTTTATTCCTTTTCAACTGGATTCTTTTTTCTTTCTGACATATTAAGTTAGTCATGACTTCTAAGGCTAGAAGCCTTGTGTAGAGTTAGTAGAGTGATTGTGAATTTTGCATTGTTCTCAAAATCAGGGTAAATGATCTTGATATCTAGCACTAAATATTGTATTATTTGGGAAGTCTGTGAGAAAATATGTATTAATTGTAGTAAATTTTCAGTATTTTTTCTTTGCAGGAAATTTTTGAAATGACTGAGCACTACATTTTGTTAGCCTATTCTAGTATATTCTGTCAAATATTTTCTTTAAGATCTTACTATAGTTTCTGCCCTTGAATTTTATTAATATAGCAAATATAAAATATAAGACACTTACCAACAAAATAACAAGTGGTGTGCTTCATTTCAATTATTTTCAGGTGCACTGGAAAAAAATATTGAAAAGACTGTTCTCATGATTAAGTTTCCTAGGATGACCAGTTTTTGAAATGTTTCAGCCCTGACCATTTTTATCTGCAATGAGTCTACGATGGTTAGAGCCCAAGTGCATGATGTTTTCATGCCACTCTTGATACCTTAGTCAGATAAGGAGATATTTGCTCTTTCTGAAACTTCAGTGAAAACTTGTTATTTCTTCTTGGCATTCTGCCTTCTTGGTGTTTTTCTTTTCTATTTCTCATTCTTAGTCTTACTAAATGTAGTTCTACATTGCTGAAAAAATTCAGAGTGTAAAAGATATTGCTCAAAAGTAGTTTCTGTTGTAATCAGAGCTAATTGCTCTAACAGCTTGCTCAAGGTGTAAATGTAAGAGGAAAAAGCATATCTAGGCACTGGAGGCTTTTAAATAAGCCTGAGTCTAGTCTGGATGCGCCCTTTGAGGGAAAGGAATGATTTAAAGAAAGACAATCATAATCCACCACAAAGAATGCAGCAAATGACCAAAGGTAGGCATGGAAAATACTCAGGAAGAATGCACAAGTTAGAGCAGAGCAAGAGGTTGGTTGAGAAAGAAAAGCATTTAGAGAAAATGTAAGTAAGGTATATTTGACAAACAATGACTTCCCTTAATAAATACAGTACTAGCAGAAGTGTGGAAATTGGTAGGAAGGAGGTATTTAGAGGAATAGAAAATTGCCATGGTTTTTAAGAAAGAGAACCAGGCTCAGTATTCTGAATCTTGCTCATTTCAAATATTTCAATACGGATTTATTATTACTAATTATTAATTAAATGAGACTAATATTAAATAACAAGCACTAAATTGTGGTACAAAACAAAACTACAGAAGACTTGGACATTGAGGAGCATAGTATCCTGATATGCAATAAAGGTAGCTTAGGCAATTTCCCAAAACCAAAATTATAGGCCATAAGAGGCAATTAAAACATAAACAAATCCATGTCAATTGTTAAAGAAATTTGAAAAGAATCTATTTCAAACTCAATAGAATTTATGAAATGTAACTATGACTACCTTACTCTTCCTTTGTATCAACAGAGTTAAGTATTAACATTATTTTTTATAGATAATTATTAATTTTCACAATGATTGACATATATTAGACTGGATGTGATCACAAAATAAGGTGTTTTTATATTTAGGACTTTGGGAAAATTACATCTATACATCTAATAAATTACTTCTCACTTATTTAGTTAACTTTTGGAGATAGTGACGATTGAATCTAGGTCTCTGGCATAAGGGGCAAACATTCTAAACTTGACCTATATCCTTAAAACTTATTTCTTGCTTAAACACTCATTTACCTATTTCAGCTAATGTTAGGGCATAGATTTCATTTTCATTTATTTATTTTGTAGACATTGTATTCGTGACAGCTGTGACTGCCTGCAATGGGTCCATGCAAGCCTGAGCCTTCCAGCACTCAATATTTGATCAAGGAAGGGCATAGGGAATCCTACCCTCCATGATGAACTACTGAATACTCATGGATTCTGGTAGAAGAGCAGTCATTATCTTCAGTTGTGTGCCTGTGAGGATTTTACCAGGCTTCAATGAATAGTTCCAAATCATGGTCATAAAGATTATTCTGAATAAATAACCTTTTAAGATAAATTCCCAAAGGTCTTATTAATAAAGACAAACCCAGAGCCAGGTATTGGGGTGAATGCTGAAAGATCAGAGAAACAAAACAAGCCACATCCAACATCACATTGACAACTTCTCAGCTGATCTTGTTTCCTCCAAATGGAAGCCTCTGAGTCCTTACTCAAATGGATCTCAGCTGAACCAATTGCTCAAAAGCCTATAAGCGTAAAAACATTCTAGTTCCTGGTGTGTATGCCTTATATGCTATTCAGCACTTTGACATCACTTCCTGAGATTAACCTATTTAAAACATGTATTTCCTTTTTAAAAGTGTATTCAATAAACTTTTTATTATATCATATCCATATTCTTTCTTTTTTCTTTTTTTGAGTAGATTCAAAAATCTACCTTTTATCTTATGATTTCTATTTATTCTGGAGACAAAAATTGACACATGCCAATAATCTGTTCAAGATTTATTGTATCAATAATTATGATGTCCTTTATTTTGTTTACACCTGGACAATTAAATGGACAAAAGGCTTATGAATTTAAATGATAAGGTAACCCTCTTTGATTTCATGCATCTCTTCAATTACAAAGCGGTAATGAATCCAGATACAAAATCCAGTTCATAGATGTGTACCATTCCCTTGTCTGCTGCTTTGATAAAACATCATGTCTAAGTGAACTAAAAAAAAAGAGTTTAATTTGGCTCTTGGTTCCAGAGCAATACATGAACCCTGTGAAAGTGTCATGGAAACAAGTATCAGACATGGCAGCTAAAGTGGGAGGCTGAGAATTCACATCCTTTACCTGCAACATAAGAAGAAAGTGTAAATTGGAAATGCTGTGCAGATGAAAATTTTCAGGCCAACCCCAGTGGCATATTTCATCCCACAAGGAAGCATTTCCTAAATCTTCCAAAATGGTATCATAGACTGAAAAGGATGGATTTCTCTGACTTCAATGCTTGCTTTTTTTACATGAACCAATTCATGATGGAGAAAATCTCTGTAACTTTTTAGATGCATGAACATTCTTGTGACAGGAATTACATAGTAAAACATTCATGAATGAAAAAAAAAAAGATTATTCTGACTGAACTCAGTGGTGCTAAAAACAGCAACAAAGGCATGAATGTGAGAAAAGGAATGGTAAAAAGAAGCATGAGATAATCAGATAAGAGGGACAGGGGAGGGTGTTATAATAATCAGAATGCATTTTAAGCATGTATGAAATTGTCAAATCATAATTTTAATTAATGTTTTTAAGAAAATTATACAATAATGGAAATTCTAATCTTACCATTGTACTTAGATGTATTTTCCTGACTTGATATTGTTTGAATATGGAGCCTTATTTTCTTTTAAATGCATTTTATTAGTTGTCATTTTATTTTTTAATTGTACTTTGAAAAGCTGCCTTAAATTATCTCCAAAGCCTTAGATATTTTTTAAATATTATTGAGTTCATACATTATTTGTTATATATGTGTTTAAATAGCATGAACAAGATTTGACCAAATACCTTTTTATCACAATCTTTACATAATCTATTTTTCTATATCAAGGGTTCAGAATAAAGACAGTATTAAAACTAGAATCCTTCTTCTTCATGGTATCTGAAGGTGCTATTCAAGTTGCTAAGGAAGAAAAATAATTATTTGTTCTACCCATCTGTAAAACCTGAAAGATACAAAAATGATCAACATGATAAGATATTCCCAGTGACACTTTTATCTTTAGGGTATGCACAGCTGTGTAATTGGACTTAAGGCTACTAAGTAGAATGAAGTTTATGCTAGGTACTGTATCATAGAAGAAAAGAAACTACTGTCACAGTATAAGTATACTCTAAATATATATACCCTTACTATCCACAGAGAAGTGTAACTATTATGCCATATCAAGATAGTTATGTTTTCAGCAGACAGACACAACTGGTCAAAATACAGAGAATAAGTTATCTTGAGATTCACGGACCCAAATGATGTATAAATATTGTGCTACTTCTATACGCAAGGCTTACAGAACACTGTGGAAGAATGGATAGAAAGACTGTAAATTTCAGAGGATGATGATGTATCCTACTGAATAATATTTTAGACATGAAGGGGAAGTTGCACCCCTGAAATATCAGCAATAAGGATGCATAAACAAGACATGTACAATGGCCATACCTGTTGGCATGCCCATGTGAATAGGGAAAATGTCAAAAAGCTCATGCCCATGGCACAGGAGCTGTAGGTAATCATTGGCTTGTGGGAGAAGGATAATCAGTCTTCTCCATGCATGAATCCAAACTTAGTTATCAAATCCCAAGTGATCAGATTTACACACACACACACACACACACACACACACACACACACACACAAATACAGTTGCAGAACTAGATGAAATAAGTTTAATATAAAAATATGCATGTGTAATATATAAAACACATATATAGGTATACATAACATACATGTGTATATATGTGCATGTATAAATACACATATATGTAAAATAATAATTTAATTAATACTTAAAGGAGAAGTCATGGATTTAAAATGAATGGAGTTACATGGGAGGAGTTCAATGGAGATATAGAGGAGTGAAAATGGGTAAATAAAGTAATTGTTTGTGAACTAACTTTTATCAAATAAATTAAAAATTCTTCAAGTCAGACTGATCAATTTAGTGTAAAACCAACCAAAAGACTATGCCAGACTAAACCTCAACATGGAATGGGGAAGTTGAGCACAAAAGTCCAGCACTCTAAGGGTCCACTAACATCTGATAACTACTAGAAAAGTTGGTTTTATTTAATGGTGTGACACCTAGGAAGTCATCCACACTCCAGCAAGAGACCCATTCCTGAGGGAATTTGAGAAACACAAACTGGACTCAGTGGGGACGAGGCACAAGGAGGAGGAGGAGGAGAAGGAGGAAGAGAAGGAGGAGGAGATGTAGACACAGCAGCAGCAGAAGAAGAATGGCAACAGGAGGAGGAGAGAAAGAGGAAGAGGGAGAATGTATGTGGTAATTTATTCATACACAACATATGCACACACAGCCAGGTATAGTAGTCTGGGATAGAAATCTTCATCTAATTACAGTTAAGTATAAATTAAAAGTTAAAAGTTCATTTTACTAAAAATTTGTGGAGTATAAATAACCAATATTTTTCTAAAAGAGAAATATAATACAAAAATTAAATTATTCAGTGCAACCCAAAGATCATTGTTTTATTTTTACAATGAAAACTGAAAATCATCATAAAGCCAAATACATTCAGAAAAAAATTCTAAAAACCAAAAAGAAAATCTAAGAAAAGAAAGGTCTTGAAATTTTTTTGTAGATCTAAAGTTTTATGCCTTGACCTGTTCCTTCCTATAATTAAAGAAAAGTGCCAAATCCAGCATCAAAATTATCAGATTGTATTTTCCTCTAAGTCAAAGTATGTTGTCAAGTGACAGAAATAGTATTCATACATTTGAAATATTGACATAGATATGCATTTACAAAAACCAATAGTAGTCGATTTTCTTATGTAAAGATTTATAAACAATTGTCATTTGAAGGAGCATAATTGAACATCTTGGAAAAATCAAACTCAATACCATGTAGTACATTTTCTTGGGGAAAATCATTATATTTCTATTATAATCTCTGTATGGTACATAAATTATAATTGTACATTCATGTTTCTGGTCAATATGATCTGCTTGAATCATTGTTAGGTATAATATGGCATAAAGCAGCTTCAGAGTTTTGTGAAAATCAATACTACTGGCATTCAGGTCAAATATAACCAGAGATTCTCTGCTTTGATTACCTTCTCTGTGCTAAACACACAATACCACCATTTGATAAAATATTAAAAAGGAAGTCCTAAAAGGTACTGCTGAGATCAAATAAGAGGTAAATATTTCTATGTACCCAAAATAGAATAAAAATATAGAGCAACAAGATGGGGTAAAGCTGCAGGTTTCAAATCCAAAAGAAAGCAGTTACCAGACATTCAACTTCTGCAGTGTGAACATACCAAGATTCTTTCATATTAAGTGGCATCTCTAGGAAACACAAATCGCATGAAACTATGAAATGTGACCTGAATCTGGATATCCACATACTAGTTGAATGAATACAAAAATAAAATAACTAGTCTGAATCATAAGAAACCAGTCAAAGCCCAGGTTTGAACATGCAGGGAAGCATTTCACACACACACACACACACACACACACACACACACAGAGAGAGAGAGAGAGAGAGAGAGAGAGAGAGAGAGAGAGAGAGAGAGAGAGAGAGAGAGAGAGAGAGAGAGATGAGAGATGAGTGGACCATAATCCTAATATATCCAGAAGACATAACATTTAAGCTTTCCAACCATTTGACTATATTGTGAGCTAATAGCATAAGGTAAGGACAACTGAGAGATTGTTGAAAATTAAGAAACAATATCAGAATACTGGGGAAAGTGACCAGGGTGCCAGTCTTTCCAAATTCCGTACTTCCTATTCAAAGTAGCAATATATGTAAAAACAATTGAGCAAAATGAGTAAAAAAATATAAGTTGGGATGAATTTCCCACTTGACAGTGATTCTATGAGATTTTTGCAATGACTTTAACTGGGTGAAATAGAAATAAATGGGAGCATAAAATCCAGACAGAAAATAAGTCATCATTAAAAAACTAAAAAAAAAAAAATGTCAAAAAGAATATCCAATAACCTAAAATCTTAAAGGCAAGAAGGTAATCAATATGCAACAGGTGAACTAAATTCTAAAGAAAACATGGTTGAGCAACTGAACAAGGAATTGAGGCCAGCACTGGAGAACTCATAGAGAATTCAGGAGACCAAGGGGGATAGAAATACAGGTACGAAGCCTGGACACAAATCACAAGTCTTTGTCTATAGACTCCAGTTGTTTCAGCAGAAAGGAGTATAGGTAACAGCAGAGAAGTATTATCAAAAGAACACCTAAGATTATTTTGAGAAATAAAAATATTATTTTGAAATTGCTCTCACCATAATTGCCATAAAAGGAAGTATCATATTCCATTAGCGTTGTAGCACAACATCAAAATATCAAGTCAAAATAAACAATAGGTAGCAACCAACAACAATAGTCCAGGTTGAAGAGTTGTGCATCTGATATTAGATAACTACTAAATATATTAAAACATCATGAACAAGAGATAAACCTGTGATTTCAAAGAAAAATATTGTTTGTGGGCTATACTTATACAGAGCTCTCCTGAAATCCCAGTCATGGAGTGTTACCTGTCATGCAATATGAAATATACCCTCCCTTATGCTACCTATGTCATGATGTGTTTTCATGGCAATAGAAACCTAACTAGGACTGCAATTGGTCCCAGGTTTATAGGGCATTGATATGCAAGATCTGTCTATGGTTCAGTTTTTGTTGTTGTTGTTTTGGTTTTGTTTCTTTGGCAGGCTTGTGGGAGGATTTGGAACTTTGTCATGGGAAAGCCATATAGTGATCAGAACTTAATGGGTTATCCTGGGAGCTTAAAAGATAAGAATGTTGAGATGAGTTCAAATGATGGAGTTCTGGTTTGTTGTGTTTGAGAGGGAAGCAAAGATTCTATTGTAGCCAGTTAAATTTACTTCATTATTTACAAACTGAATATGTCATATACATATAGTTTATTAACATCTAAGCATAGTTTATTTCTCATTTATCTGAATTAGAAACAAACAGTACAAATTACAGACCTATGTATGAGCACACATTTGTTCAGGTAGAAATGTTCACATTCGTTGATGCATATTTGTATATATATGGAGAATTAAATATAGATATGTATGTGAATAAAATGTAGTTACAGGAAAATTTATATCCCTATGTTTATCTACATTATATATAGGAATATAAAATATAATATATATATTACATGTACACAGGTTTGTGCAATACATACATAGAAAAATTTAGTGCATAAATTATATCTGAAGGAAATTATCCCATCAATCTTCCTCCGTTAATCTTTTTTATTCATTTCATGGAAGGTAATAACTATTCCAAGTTATATCTGTTTTTATAAATATGAGGCAGAGGTTTAATTACAACAAATCCTTTTCCATTAGGATAAACAAGTGGTAATTGAGACACGATGCTAATTCAATATGATGGGAATCATGTAATGAAATAAGACTTTCAAATCATATTAATGTACAAATTGTCTGCTTTATGATATTTTCAACAGCATTTCATTCAGTGACTTAGGGTATGCACACCCTGGAGAGAAGCATATTTATTTGCTCTGGTAAGTTAAGAACTGGCAAAGTAGTACAATTGAGATACCTCTGGTTTCTTTCTTTCTTTCTTTCTTTCTTTCTTTCTTTCTTTCTTTCTTTCTTTCTTTCTTTCTTTCTTTCTTTCTTTCTTTCTTTTTTCTTTCCTTATTTTGAGTGGGGGTTTCAAGACAGGGTTTCTCTGTGTAGCTTTGTTCCTTTCCTGGGACTCACTCTGTAGCCCAGGCTGGCCTTGAACTCACAGAGATCCATGTGCCTCTGCCTTCCAAGTGCTGGGATTAATGAGACCTCTGATTTCTAAGCTCACCATTGCTACTTGCTGGCTATTTAAGTGAAGTTTATTGAGTTTTTTTTAATGAATCTAATTAGAAAAGAACAAGCTGTCAGGCTTTATCAACTTAAGAGGCAACAGAAATCATCCTAGAATATGTATTCCCCAAATTGCTAGTGGGTGTTGGCAGAGAGGTGGAATTTAACTGAGCCACTTCAGAATCAAGCACATACCTCACTGTGGTTCTTATAATATTTTTTCTAATGATGACCAGAATGTAGATTCTTATGAGAGAAAAAGCAATGATTTCTGACATTAGCAATCAAAGCATAACAATATCACTAATAATGCCAACAGAGGAATTATAATTAAACACTTTGGTTGTTTTAATTAAAAATATCCCCCAGCAACTTAGATATTTGAATACTTTTTCCCTCATTGGTAGTGTTGTTTGGGAGGTTTAGGAGGTATAACCTTCCTGGAGGAAGAAGTCATTAGGGGCAGGATTTGAGAGTATATAGTCTTGCTATACTTCCTGTTTGCTCTTTCTGCTCCCTGCTTGTGATAAAAGAACTGATCTCTTGGCTTACTGTTACTTACACCGTAACAGCCTGCCACAGTGGACTCTTACCACTCAAGAACCACAAGCAGGATACACTTTTCCTTATACAAGTTAATTTTGGTCATGGTATTCTATCATAGCAACAGAAAAATATCTAACATATGCTTGATTTCTTTTTTTATTAATTCCAACACAGGTAAGAACTAGGAACTTAGATGTGGTGATCAGATGACAAAAATTGAACATAATCTACAAACCAATATGAGCAGTGATTGCAGTAATGCGAATCAATGGGTCACTCCCTTAAAAAAAAAATCTGTTTATGGGTCACCTGGCAATGGGAACAGGATTTATCCCACGTACATGAACTAGCTTTTTAGAGATCATTCCCTGTGATTGGATGTCTTACTCAGTCGTGATGCAGGGTCAGGGGAGGGGAAGCTGGTCCTGCCCCAACTTGGTATGCCAACCTGTGTCAGATATCCAGGAGTCCTTAACTGGTATGAGGAGTGGATGTGGGTGGAATGGGAAGGGGCGGGGGACGGGAGAAGAGGAGGGAGGAGGAACAGTGGTTGGTATGTAAAACTGAAAAATAAAAAATAAAACATCAGGTAGCACAAAATAGGAAGTCCAACTACATATCAGGTTAAGTTTTTATCTGAAAATTGTTTGACTTTTTCAGCACTGACTCTATAATTAAATGTAAGGATAGAATTCAATTCACAAAATATGAGGAAAATCCCAATCATTAGCAAACAGGGTGTTTTAACACATTCACATTTATGACTCTAATTAAGCTTATTTTAGCTCTCAGAACTTATAACCTCTTGTCTGCTAAGCATTAAATTTCTTTTCAAAAGAGATTCATGAATAAAATGTACTAAAATTAACTAAAGAATTGTAAGTTACTTAACAAAATGTGTAGCTATTAATGTTTTTTTAAATTTACAATAGTCCAAACTATACAAAGGAAAACAACATCCTCAGTCTCTGACATTTTACATATGAAAATAGTTTTCTTGAATAACTGCCATATTTTCTTGTTTCTTTTGATTGTTAAACACTTCCAACTCTGTCAATAACTTTTCTACCTCAATACTTTGAACATTGGATTCTGAGACCAGTTCTACAGAAATTGATCTCTAAAAGGTCAAACTATCTCCATCCATACAAAAGGATTACATTTCTTAGACCTCAAATTCTTTGATGAGTTGCTCACAACTAGAGAAAGGAAACTGCTATTTTTCCTTTGAAATGCAATACTCATTCAGGCTCCAAGGCTTGGCCTCTTTGAAATGCTCAAATGTTTTTGATGCATTCTTCCCTTTACTATTTTCCTGTCTTCCTTCTAACACCTTAGGATGACATGTGTGGTAGGGATCACAATTTTTAAATGACCTCTAATTTTAAAATATATCCTTAAAAATTTTTTTCTCATTATCTGAAAGATGATTTTACAATTGATAACTTCAACATTTAAATACTCAAATATAAATATGTTCATGTATTTTTCAAAGTAAAATAAAGGTTTATGAACATTATGATTCACCATGCGAAATTTTCCTTTCTCTTTCTTTGTATTCAAGAAACTCAAATATTGGGTTAATTACTTTATCTGCAATTTATTGCATTTATCATCACTACCAACACCACAATGAAGTATGAAAACTGTTCCCAAATCACATTCTAATTCATTTTCTCTCTACTTTCCTCCATTCTGAGATGAAAATCTACATCAATCATCTTTACGAAGCATCTAATTCATGTACTAACCTCCCTTGCTAATGGCAACAGCCATACTGTATGAGCTTATCAAAATTATAGTCAGTGTTCTCTAAACTTAAGAAACTAGAAAAAATAATTATTCTCCCTAGTATTATCTGCCGCCTTTAAATTTAAATCATCACTGTTATTCTTGATAGGGCACGTATGTTGGAAAATTCCCCAAGTGTCCTTATTGCAATCCCTACCATGTTTCCTGTTCCATGCTAGCAAATCCTTTCCCACTTTGAATTCCATCCTTGTGTAATCTTGTGATCTAAGCATTCTATTACCTTCATTTACTTAAAGTTTCCCCGCTGTTTCACTTCTTATAACTGGTTACAAATTTTTCAGATTAAAAATCTTAGCAGGAAATTCTACACAGTATAATCTGGGGTTGAAAGGTATCTTTCTATTAGCTTTTGCTATAGAGGATGGTGAAGGCTTTGGTCTTCTATTGCATACACTTCAGGTTTAACTTCATTTTTATCAATGTCATCAATACAGTGTTCATTGATATTGACTGTGAAAACCCTTTTCAGCAATTGCTGAAATTTTCTATATATTTTCCAGCACTCGATATTAAATCATTTACACTAGGCAATTGGGAAAGCTAGGCAAGTGGTATATGTTTCCTAAGTAGACTTCTAACTTCGCCTTCCCTGTTATCTTCCCTTTTCATCTTCTCTTAAAATAAAATCTGTAACTTGACGGAATGATTTTCTATGTGTTTCTCTCAATGTATATTTACCAAAGGCAGGCCACTACTCTTTCCTTTTATAATTCTGAGAATCTATCACATAGACTGATGCATAACACATATTTATTGAATGAGCAGAAGAATGTATGACAACATTGAATTATTACAATTTTACTTATCTTCCATATGGAGAGAAATCATTTTTGAAGCCTGACCATAAATTAATGACAGTGCAGAGCAACAAGCTCTCTGGAGGGGAATGGTGAGGAGCAGCAGATACTTTATCAACCACTCACTCTGGTTTCCATCACTGTCTAGGAAATTGTAACCAATCACCCTCTCCCCTCCCCATCTCAGAAAGCATTCTACATGAAACCTGAGGATTGACACATACCATTATTCCATTTGAAAATGTACCATGGTGAAACATAGTTTAGTATTTCTGGCAGTTAAAATATGGGGTTAAAGTGCTAAATTTCTATTTAAATTATAGAAACTTAGCATCCAATTGTTGTTCTTCAGGAAGTATTAAGCATCCATGAAAAATTAATGTTACTATAAACAATGTGATTAATATTTTTGAAGATTGATGTCTTTATGTCTTGTGGTTGATCATTAAGGGGAAAAGCCCATCAATTCAGTAGCTTTTAAGAAATTAGTAATTCTAGATTTATTTTAACCTCTGAGTTATTTTGAAATCCTTTTATCTGAGAAAAACCATAAAATGACTACAATTTTTTATATATGTCTAAAATATACATGAAATTAACATCAGATTACAATAAAGTGAAAAATGTGATGATGTTTTATGTTTGTAACATACAACCTGCATTAACAAAATATGAATACCACATTTGACTAAACAACTCTCATGTGCAGTTTTAAGAAACCATAGAGGATATGCATTTCAGGATATTAAAATATGCACATATGTATGTATGTATGTATGTAGAATACTTGCACTTTCATAGGAAGCTTATTGAAAGATTACCCAAAGGAATATATATAACACTCAAGATAACCTGAAAATTTGAGTTTTATGTTCTTTTTTCAAAATAAACTAATTTATATACTGTCTAACCTCAGAGGTTTGTTGTTCATGCACTTCATCCTGTGTTTTTATAGGTACGTCATACTTTTAGGACAGTAATAATTAGTGTGTAAGGGCTAAGAGTCCAGATTTTTTTCTGAGCATAATTGACTAAAAATCTACCCTAATATCTATCATCTATCTACCTAGGTATCCACCTACAATATTTCTACCAATCCATTATTAAATTATATATTTAGTTACCTATTAAATATCTACCATCTATTTATATTTATTTTCTCTCTATTATCCATCTATCTATACCTAACATCTATCTATATATTATCTATCTATCTATCTATCTATCTATCTATCTATCTATCATCTATCTATCATCTATCCACCTACCATCTATCATCTACCTCTATTTTGTATACTTATCTAACTGCTATGAATTCATTCTTATGATAACCACTCTTCACACAGGAGGCAAGATCAAAAATTAGATATTCTTAAATCATTTGATTGCCTTGGGGTACTAACTTGACAAAATTATTTGTTATAAAATGCACAGGAGTCTTGAAAGATGACATATATAAAAGCAAAGACTCAAATGAGGAAATGTCTAGAGATGAATAGTAATAATTAATAAATCAATATTTGGCAACATGGCAGTCAGGGAAACGACATTCTAAAGGGCATATATTGAGTGTACCATAATGAAGTCAAACATTACAACCATAATTAGCATGTCTTATAAGGCCTTCAGCACAAATTAAAATTATCAAAATATGCATCTCAATCAAGAAACATATATGGTATAATTTGAGCAGCCTGTATAAATTCTGTTTTATTGTATTTGCATATTCAAAGAAAGTCTGGTTTGAATTGTCTTAAGTAAGAAGAATTACTGTCTATTTATAAAGTAAAAAAGAAAAAAAATATTGTTGACCTTTCCCTAACTTTCTACTAGTCAATTAAGGTTTTACCACCCATATACTTTTCTATTGAGGAGACAATATTTTAAAATGATTTCTTGTTTTGTTTTCTTCTTTTTTTCAATATATCAGACCATAGTTTCTTCTCCATCCTCTTCTCCTAGTCCCCCATTCCACTCTTCCCCAGACCTATTCCTTCCTATTTCTCTATAAAAAAAAGGGCAGGCCTCCCAGGGATATCAGCAGAATACAGTATAACAAGATACAACAAGATCCTCATATCATGGTTTGACAAGGCAATCCAGTAGGGAGGAAGAATTCTAAATACAGGCAAAAGAGTCAGAGACAATCCTGACTCCCACTGTCAGGAGTCCCACAAGAACACTAAGCTACACAATCATCACATATATTCAGAGGAACCTGAATCACATTCTGATTCAGAGGAACCAGAATCCATGCAAGCTCTGTGATTGCAGCTTCAGTCTCTGTGAGCCCATCTGAGTCCTGCTTAGTTGGTCACATTGATGGTATTCTCCTGGTTTCATTGACATCTCTGGTTTCTATATTTCTTTCTCTTCCACGCCAAGAAGAAGAACCTGATGGAAATCTCCAATTTGGCCTCTCTCTCTACCTAATGTTTGGTTGTGGGTCTCTGCATCTGCTCTCATCATCTGTGGGCAGAATCCTCTCTGATGATGATTGGGCTAGACACTGATCAATGAGTGTATCAGAATCCTTTCATAATCATAGACAAATAAATAAACATTTGCCCAAATTCCATTATGAATATAGATGGATGGGCGCAGAGTCTTAAAAATAACTGAATTGGAAGATATTACAGGTATATATAGATATGTTCTTCCTGTTATGTTCATAACTAACTTGAGATTGCATTATCTATCATACCAAATTTCACATAATAAATGAATTTGCAGATGTCAACCTCTCCACACATTAGCCATTTAGCAACTAAATCATGAAACTATTTTACACTGATAATGATATAGATTGCTTTGGAATAATTCCTTTATACACTGTGAAGATGAGATGTGTTGCTCTCACCAGTTTAATAAAGAGCCAGCTGACCAATAGCTATGAAGGAGGAGGTTAGGTGGGAAAGCCAGACTGAGGGAATACTGGGAGGAAGAAAAGGAAGTTGCAAGCAGAGGGAGAGAAAGCAAGAGAAGAATTTGCCATGCTGAAAAATGGTACCCCCATGTGGTAGAACTTAGATAAGAAATATGAGTTAATTTAAGATCAAAGAGATAGTTAGTAACAAGTCTAAGCTATTGGCCAAGCATTTATAATTAATAATAAGTCACTGTGTGGCTATTTGGGAATTGGGTGGTGGGACAGAGCAGAGCAGTGGTCTTGGTGAAAAACTCCACATACATATAATGCTGAATGTGGGGCTCAAACCCATGAACCTGAGATTAAGAGTCATGTGCTCTATGAACTAATCTACTAAATTAAACCAACTTATGTATTTTAAAATGTCTTCACTTTGAAATGGAAGTCCAAAGGTATGTAACTTTGGGGAAGAGGTTATGTTTTTGTTCCCACAGAAAATGAATGGCTATAGATTTGTTCATGGTTGAAGATTAGGCTTGATTAAGGAAGATCACCTAATCCTGGCTACAGAAATAAAATAAATAAATAAATAAACCTACAAAAATTGCAAGACTCATAACATGTATTTTACCTTCATCAAACATAAAACAAAAAATCTTCTTTGGCTGTCTTGTATACAACATACAGTGTATATATGTATTAATGCAGATACGTATATTACCTATAAAAGTTTAGGTGTTTTCAGAGCAAGGGTACCAAACAACAATGAAAATGAATGGTCGAGTGATTCAACGTCTTAGAGTACCTCTGTTGCAGTTTCTCAAAGTTCTGCATCAAGGCTGCTGGCTGAGGTGGTCTAGGCTCATAGACTACTCCAGCCAGGACTTAGCCACTATCATGGCTTTCTCAGGGTCCCCCAAAGATGTCAGCACCCACAGATAGCAGCAAGAAGTCTAGAGAAAACAATGTCCACATTCTCAAAAGATTGATTATGTTTATCTTCATTTAGAGGGGTTTTCTACAAGTTGTTATTGATCACGGTCAGGGAAAATGTTAAACAAAGGAGTTCAATTTGAAGATCTCTTTCTAAAGGAAAATAGGGGATGTAATATAGAAATGATGAGATAAAAGGATAGATTATTGAATCCACTTTAATCCAAAAAGCAAATATTAATCTCAAAATATTTTATACTGGTATGTGTTTTGGTTTATTGATACAAATTTAAAGTTATTTTTGTTATACTGTATGTATGTTTCTATGCTTGTTTGATGTATTGTGTTTATGCAGCTCATTTAACTTTCTGTAGATGTCTGATTAAATATATAAAATAAAAGGCTATGGCTGTAGTTCTATGATAGAGCATATACATTTGGAGGGCCCTGAGTTCTATCCCCAGCACCATACATACACACAAATACACACAGACATAAACACACACATACACACAAACACACACACACAAATAAATTTAAGTTGATTACATATTAATAAGTGATTAAATAATAATTATAATTATAATTTTGATAATATACTTATTTTGTAACTGTAATTTGTTGTAAAATTATTCTTATGTTTTTAAATGTATTTTTCTACTAACAAGGGTTATTGCCTGTGCAACAAAAATATTAAAGAACACTTGCTATAATAACTTCTTTTGAGGTGTAAATCTAACCATGGAAGTGAAAGACTTGTATAATAGAATCATGAAGACACTGAAAAAAGAAATTGACAAAGATATCAGAAGATAGAAAGACTGCCCATGCTCATGGATGGTAGGATAAATAGTGAAAATGACCACCCTACCAAATTAATATACAAATTTAAGATACTCACCATCAATGATCAACATTTAATGATTACTTACGGGTTTTGTTTCAGGGATGTAAGTTTTCACTCAAAGGATAGGAAGAATAAATGCAAAGTTTACATATGGTAAAATGATTAACTTTTACATCTTATTTTAATAAATATGTTTATTTTAAAAAATCATAAGGTTTTCAGGAAAATGGATGGAACTTGAAAATATCATCCTGAGGGAGGTAACCTAGACTCAGAAAGACAAACATGGTATGCACTCACTCATAAGTGGATACTAGATGTAAAGCAAAGGATAACCAGACTGCAACTCACAACTTCAGGGAGGCTACCCAGTAAAGAGGACCCTAGGAAATACATAGGTGTAGCATGAATCTTAAAAGTTCTTATTAATAAAATCAAACCTGAGGTCAGTTATTGGGGTGAACACTGGAAAATCAGAGAGCCAGAACAAGCCACAGCTACCTCACCTCTTTGGATCCTCAGCTGGTCTTGTTTCCTCAGACTGGAGGCTTCTGAGTCCTCATCCAGAATGAGTCTCAGCTGAATTGCTGCTCAAAAGCCTGAATGTTTAACCAGGCCAAATGCTTCTAGTTTCTGGTCCCCACGCCTTACATTCTTTACTGCTTTCTACCACCATTCCCTGGGATTAAAGGCTTGCTTTCTGGGATTAAAAGCATGATGAGTCACCATGCCTGTCTGTATCCTTGAACACATGGATTTCTGTCTCTGAAATGCTAGGATTAAAGGCATGTGCTACCACCTCCTATCCTTTATGTTTAATATTGTGGCTGCTCTGTCTCTGACCCAGATAAGTTTATTAGCATGCACAATATTTGGGGAAATACAATACCACACACAGGATGCCCAAGGATAGAGAAATGGATGATATCTACATGAGCAAACTGGACTTGAGGTCGGGTAATGGAGGGCAAGGGTTGGGGGATAGAGAGCTTAGGGAAGTGGGAGGTCCCAGCTGGATCAGGAACAGAGTGGGAAAACAAGGAGATACCATGATAAATGAAGAACCATGTGAATAGGAAGAAGAGTGCTAAAGAGTCCCAAAAATCCACAAAGATACTCACAATGACTACTGTCAATGGTCAAAAGAAAGCCCGAGCTGATCTACTCTGGTGATCAGATGGTTGAACACCCTAACTGTCATGATAGAACTCTCATCCAGTGACTGATGGAAGCTGATGCAGAGATCCATGGCCAAGCCCCAGGTGGAGCTCCAGGAGTCCAATCGGCAAAATAGAGGAGGATTATATGAGCAAGAGATATTGAGACCATGAATGGAAAAAGCACAGGGACAAATAGCCAAACTAGTGGAAACACATGAACTATGAACCAATAGCTAAGGAGCCCCCAACTGGATCAGGCCCTCTGGATAAGTGAGACAGTTGATTAGCTTGAACTGTTTAAGAGGACCCCAGGCAGTGGGACCGGGACCTGTCCTTAGTGCATGAGCTGGCTTTTTGGAATCTAGGGCCTATGCAGGGACACTTTGCTCAGCCTTGGTGTAGGGAGAAGGGGACTGGACCTGCCTCAACTGAATCTACCAGGCTGAGCTGAATTCCCAGGGATTCCTTGCCTTGGAGCAGGTGAGAATGGTGGTGGTTTGGGGGGGAAGGCTGGAGAGTGGGAGGAGGGAGGACAGGAGAATCCATGGCTGATATGTAAAATTAAATTAATTATAAAATAAAATAATATAAAAATAAAAATCAGAAGCTAGTGTCTGCTTATAGAAAAAAATCAGTTTCTGAAAAAATGGTTTTAAGAGCCTTCTTAAAACCATAATTTTGACTCCTCAGTAGTGACTCCTTATACAGGCTCATAGTAATCAATAAAGAACCCTGATAGGTTAGTTTGTTATCAGCTTAAATAACTGTATGTTTTCTTCACAGCTTCCAACAATGAGATATACCTCTTTAAATACTATAAATTTATAGTATTTAAATTTTTCAAACAGATCGTCTATATTGCAAAATGAATATTTAAACACTGTATAGGACAGTATTATCAGCATATTGTTACATAGCTGTTGAGTCAACTAAATTTGTAATTCACCAAGTACACTTAAGGGTCCAGTAAATACAGAATGCATTTTTCTTCTTTGTTAATTATGTTCAAGGTAACTGTGCTAATGGGGAACCATTCATTGTTCAGTGTGACTGTAATGCTTCTTGACTGGCTACAACAAACGTGTCTTTGGAACTTCATTAGGTACTGTACAGAGCCAGATTGTTACTTTGATTGGATGAGCATTTTAAACAGTATTAAACTTTCTTTTCACGAACACAAAATACCTTTCAATTTATGTGAGTGTTCTTCAGTGTCTTTCAACAATGATTTATAGTTTTAATGTGCAGATATTTCATGTTTCAGCTATTTATAAACATGATTCTTTTTTTGATTTATCTGAAAATAAAATTATGAAAACTTCAGGAGAATGAGCACGAGTGGAAATCATTACAGTGAGTGAGATAATCCAAGCCCAGAAGACAAGTGTCACATGTCCTAACTTATATGTGAATCTTAGCGCAGTATCTTTAGATGTGTGCATTTAACTTGAAGTATCCAGAGAATCCAAAAACAAGAAAATGACCATTGGTGAGAAGGGGTAAGAGAGATAGGAAAGGGAATAACTGAGTCTTAATGCATACAGACAATCTTGATGTTTCCGTTTTTGCCATTTTGCATGCTGTGACATTTCTGGGGTCATTAACTATTTCTAATAACACTGAGATGTATTTCTTCATATTCTATAAGTACTAAACTGCACACTAACAACTTATATATATTTTTTAGAATGTTTGAGAATAAAATAAGCTAAAGCAAGATACAAGTTTTGAAGAAGCTAAAACTCGGCACTATTTGATAGAAGTAATAAGTTAATTATTTGATTTAACTCTCATAGCAAAATGCAAAATTAGGGAAATCTAATTCATTTTTATCAGATTTTCTTCTGTTTTATTATATTTTTTCATTCTTTTGTTTGTTCTGTGTTGTGAGAGTATGCATGTGAATCTGTGAAGTATATTTACATTGTTTGTTTGTTTTTGAGTGTGTGCATATTTGTGTGTGGCTACAGAAACACTTATATGTTTAGGTCAGAGTCGAACAATGAGTGTCTTTTCTGGATCATGTGCACCTTTTACTTTTAAGAGAGTGTTTCTTCTTTAACCAAAAGTTTCCCAAAATTTGCTAGGATGGCTTACCAATGAGCTTTAGAAATATACCTGTCTCTTTCTTCTACACTGATGTTTTGATCATTCATGAAAATGTCTGGTTGTGTGCTGGGGATAAAACTCTGGATTTTAAACATTTGTAGCATGTACTTTACTGACCTGGTCATCCTCACAGACTTCATATTTTATTAATTTAATTTCATACAATAATTTTGGCTTTGCTATGTTGATATTGAGATCTGAAAAATAACTACACTAAATACATGGAATATTAAAATGAGAGTATTTTATACTATAATATAGGCTTCTAATATAAGATACAGAATATTTAATTTCTTGAATTTATTTTCAATTGTGATAGAATAAGTGTTACCTTTAACCAACTAACTTGATGTACTGGATGATCATCTATCCTACTCTGTAATTTTTGACCTAAGTATTTTTGTTCAAATATTTTATGGTGGACAAACAAATCCATTTTCTTCAATATGTAGCTTCAGTATTATGTTTAGATGTATGCATTTAACCCATGGAAATTGTTAATTGCAACACCAATGGTGAGCTTAACACGTACAAATTAAATGTCTACATAATTTAAATACTGGAGTTTCTGTACAGTATTGTCCTCTTACAAAATGATTTACATTTCAGCAATAGCATAATTTGTTATTTTATATACATTTCTTTCTTAATTGCAGTAATTATAGTTTATATTCTATCCCACTAGAAGTACAGCAAAACTTAAAGACATAAATGTGGTATTAAATTGTAATCTAAGAAATAAAGCTTACCTAAGAAATAAAGCTTACCTGAAGATCAGAAGAGAGAACTTGAGACGGAATTAGCGATAGAGATCAGGCAGTGGTGGCATACACCTTTAATCCTAGCACTTGGAAGGCAGGGATCCTTCTGGCTCTCTGTGAATTCAAGGCCACCCTAGACTACACACACAAGATTAATTCAGTCTAAAAGAAATGTAGTCAGGCAGTGGTCACATACACCTTTAATCCCAGCAACTGAGATCTCATGCCTTTGCTACTAGTATTTGAGAAACACACATTAATCCCAGCACTAGAAAGGTTGAGACAGGAAATGATATGACTGAGTAGAGAAAGGCATATAAGGGTTGAGGAGACAGGAACTCAAGGCAGTTTCAGCTGAGGAGTCAGAGTAGGTATGGTCTTATTGGAGGAAGTGTGTCACTAGGGATGGTGGGCTTTGAAGTTTCCTATGCTCTCAATAATTCTAAGGGTCTGAGTCAACTTCCTGTTGTCTTCTGATCAAGATATAGTGTAAACGGAAGTTTCTGTCCTGCCAACATTTTCCAAATACTCACAACTGCTTCCCAAAATACTACACAAAGGCTTATATTCATTATAATCGCTAGGCTGATGGCGCAGGCTTATTATTAACTAGATCTTACATTTAAATTAATCCATTCCCATTAATCTATTTATTGCCATGTGCTTCATAGCTTACCAGTCCTCCAGCATCCTGTTTCTTTGGCAGCTCATGGTGTCCTTCCTGACTCCTCCTTTCTTCATATCAGTCCTCAGGTTTCTTGCACCACCTAACCTTACTCTACCTTGCCATAGTCAAAACAGCTTTATTATCAACCAATGAGAGACGTACATATTCATAGCATACAGAAGGATCATCCCACAGCAATGAAGCCAGCACCATGTCTGCCTTCATGATATCATGTCACACCATGATGGTAATGGACTATACTTCTGAAACTGTAAGCTGCCATCTTAATTAAATGTTTCCTTTTATAAGAGTTACCATGGTCATGGTGTTTCTTCAAAGAAAAAAAACCATAATTCAGATAGAAGTTGGTACCAGACAGTAGGATATTAATGTGCTAGAACTGACAATGTTTATGTTTAGAGGAATTTGGACTTTGGGACTTTGGTTTAGAAAAGCAGTGGAAGGTTTTAAGCACTACTTAATGGGCCATACTAATAGGAGGATGGAACACAGTGGTGCTAAGAGATATTTCAACTGTTAGGGGTTAGCTCAAGATGTTTCAGAGGAGAAGAATTTTGTTATGTTGCCTAGAGTTTGTTTTGTGATATTTTGGTGAAGAATGTGGCTGCTTTTTGCCCTTGTTTGAAAAATCTTCCTGAGGCTAAAGTGAAGAGTTTTAGATTAATTCTGTTGGGAAGAGGAAATTTTAAAAAAGACTAGTATAGACTCTATTATGTAGTTATTAGTGGTATCTCTAATTAAGACTTATAATGAAAATGAGAAAACTTAGTAAATAAAAGTACAAAATGTACTGATTGATAAAGGAACATCAGGAAATGGAATAGAGCTAAATCCTGTGTTCAAGGAGAAAATCAGATTAAGAAATGGAATAAAGAGAATCATGATTTCAGGGTAAGATCCCTCTCAGCTAAGTTTCCAACCTGTGAAAAAGAACTAAAGAAAAACAGAGCTGGGGAGGGGGTAGTGATACATATCTATAATCCCCGCACTCAGAGAAAGCAGAGCATGGTGGATCTCTTAGTGTGAGGACAAGCTGTTCTGGAGATCCAGTCTCAGGACAGCCAAGCTTAGGCAGTGAAGGACAGAAACCTAGTTTAGTTGTAATTGAACAAGGAGGTCATATTCTTGCTCCAGTAACCAGCAGAAATTGTTAGCCCTAGCCACATGGTTCTGGAGTTAAGGATAGGAGAAAGGGGCTATGGAATTTGCCTCTGAAACTAAGGAAAGCCACTGAGGCCAGAAATATGTCATTGATATCCCTTCATGGAGGCCTAGAGAGCCCATTGTGTGAAACTGTGAAGTTGAAGCCTGGATTTTCTTAGAGAATGCATGATGTTAGAGATGCTAGAGTTGTACAATACCTGCCGGGAGAGCTGCTAACAGGGCATGGAAACAGCGTAAGAGAAAGAAATGTGTTACAGTCAGCAAAGCTGAACTGATTTGAAGATCTGAAGAGCATTTTTACATGAGACATGGAGACACAAAGGTTGGAGTTTGCCCAGGTGGTTTTTATTTTTGCTTTGGTTCAGTATTCCTCCCTAAGCTCCCTTCCCTACATTTGGGAATGGTAATGTAGATTGTGTGCCATTATACATTGGAAGTATTGGATCTGTTTTGGATTTTGATTTTATAGGGGATTAAGAGATTACATGAATCTTAGAAGAGTTAAGAGATTGCATGAATCTTAGAAGAGACTTAAATACTTGGAATCTTAAACACTGAGTCTCATAAACTCTGGGGACTTTTGAAGTTGGACTGAATGCATTTGAGTTATGATAATGCTAAAAGTTAATAGGGGTCATGTAGTGGGTAGCTCTTCTTGCCATGCCCTGAAACATGTCCCCTAAGTGAGGTAGCAGATAACTGTTATATACCTAGAAATACATACCACTGGGACATGGCCACTCAGGACACTTAAGATCTGGGATGAACCTACATGGCTCTATCTTCACTAACTCATGTTTTTGGATGCTGCAACAGACCAGGGCAGATCTCCTCAAAGAAAAATCATTGGACTGTGCCTCACCCTTCCAGGCTCCTGCAACAAAGTCCTCTATTTTGTCTTGTGAGTATTCTCTCCTAAATAAGTTCCTTTGCCCATTAACCAGACTTGGTGGATTGCTAGGAATATTCTCCCATTTTCTGGTGCCCAACGTGCCCATGTGATAGCATGAGTTGGCTATTTGTGGCCTTTAACCCACCCAGATAGCTTTAGTGGTTCCCTGCCCATATACTCAGTGAGCAGCTCGCATGATCTGCTACATACCAGCAGCAGCACAGATTCCTGCTTTCTTTCTATGTGCACACCACTGCTCTAACCATGCACACATCATGCCTCCCTACCTCTCAAGTCACCATCAGCTCTAGTTCCAATGGATAATTTCTCTAATTTGAGCTATTACACAGGTACCAGTGCTTATATCCTGCATCTGGTCAACATTACTGCTCCTGCCACCCATTCTAACTAGCCGCAGCTTACAAACCACATGCCCCCACAGGATGCCATATACATGGCAGGCTGAGCCTTGACAGAGAACGGTTTTGAACTGTGCCTCACCCTTCCAGGCTCCTGTGACAATTTCATCTATTTTGTCTTGAGAGTTTTTTTCTCCAAATAAATTCCTTTGCCTATTAAGCAGACTCCATGGATTGCTATAGTATTCTTGCATTAGGGCCAGGGAATGGAATGTGGTAGTTTGAATGTAAATGGCTACCATAAGCTCATAGGATGTGGCACTATTAGGAGGTATGGATTTGATGGAGCATGTATGGCCTTGTTGGAGGAAGTGTGTCACTGTGGAGGTGGGCTTTCGGGTTTCCTATGCTTAATATACTGCCAGTTTCTGAGTCCACTTCCTGTTTCCTTCTGATCAAGATATGGTCAGCACCATATCTGCCTGCATACTGCCATGTCCTGCCATGATTTTAATGGATTAAACCTCTGAAACTATAAACTGCCATTTCAATCAAGTGTTTTCCTTTATTAGATTTGAGGTGGTCATCGTGTCTCTTTATAGCAATAGAGGCTTAAGATGGAAGTCTTCCTACTCTGTTTCCATCCACTTCATCTTCAGTTCTCTTAATGCTCTAATATTTTAAATATATTGAATAGATGTTGAGAGAGTGAAAATCATTGCTATGTTTTTGATTTGAATAGAAATGCTTTGAGTTTCTCTCTATTTAAATTGATCTTGGAATAGCCTTGTTGTAAATTTCCTTTGTTATGTTGAGTTACATCCCTTATATCTATAGTCACTCCAGGATTTTAAGATACAGTAGCGTTGGATTTTTGTCAAGGTCTTTTCTGCATCTAATGAGATAATCACATATTTTTTTTCTTTAGGTTTGTTTATATGGTACAGAATATTTATTTGTTTGCATATGTTGAATCATCCCTGCATCTTTGGATGAATCCTTGTCTATGTTCAATGATCCTTTTGATCTGTTCATGGATTTGGGTTTGAAAGTATTTTCTTAAGAAATTCACATCTAAGTTCATAAGATAAATTGATATGTACTTCTATTTTGGGGTGTCTTTAGATAGTTTAGGTATTAAGGTAACTGTGGCCTCATAAAAACGATTGGGCAATATTCCTTCTGTTTCTATTTTGCTGAAAATTTGTGACATATTGGCATTAAAACTTCTTTGAAGATCTTGTTCAAGTCAGTGCTAAAATGATTTGGCTTTAGGCCTTTCTTTTATTCATTGGATGGTTATAATTATTGCTTCTATGGCACTACGGAATAAAGCTCTGATCTTGATTCAAGTTTGGTAGGTGGTATATTTTGGGAAAATTTTCATTTCTTTTACATTTCTATTTGCTGGAATATATTTTTTTTTAAATTTATGTTCTTGCAAATTCATGGATTTCCTAAATGTCTGTTGCTATGATCTTCTTATATCTAATTTTGTTAATTAGGATCTTCACTCTCTGCCCTTTAGTTAATGTGGCTAAGGCTTTGTTCATCTTATTTTCTCAAAGACTTGACTCTTTGTTTTATTGATTCATTGTGTGTTTTTGTTTGTTTCTATTTGGTTGATTTCATTCCTGAGTTTAATTATTTCTTTATGTTTACTTCCTTTAAATGTGATTTCTATTTTTTTGTTGTTGTTCTAGAATTTCAAGTGTTCAGGTAAGTGACTAATATCAGATCTCTCCAATTACTTTTATTGACTGCTATGAACTTGCCTCTCAGAACCTCTTTCATTATTTCCTATCAGTTTAGGTATGTTGCATTTTCATTTTCATTCAATTCTAAAACATTTTTAATTTCTTTATTGACTGTTGACATTCAGCAGTGACTTGTTCAGTATATATGATTTTTTTAAAACTTTCTATTGTTTCTGTTATTGTTGAGATCCAGCTTTAATTCACAGTGACCATACAAAGTGCCAGGTGTTATTTCAATCTTCCTTTTTTAAGATTTTCTTTGTATCTAAGTATGTGGTATTAGAGAACTTTCTATTAAATGCCGAGAAGAAGTTATATTCTTTCATTGTTGGGTGAAATCTTGTGTAAATGTCTGTTATATCTACTTGTATTAAAATATCAGTTCATGTCAATATTTCTTTTAGATTTTACAAGATGAACTATTAATTTGTGAGAATTGGATATTTAAGTCTCCCACTGTCTGTATGTGAGGGTCAGTCTGTGATATAAGTTGTACAATGTGTTTCTTTTATGAACATGGGTACGCTTGGGTTTGGCACATAGATGTTAAGAATTGCAATATCCTCTTGGGGGTATTTTTCCTTTGATGAGTATGAATGTCTTTGCCTATCTGTTCTTAGTTTTTGATGAAGTCTGTTTTTTTTTTTTTTTAATTTTTTTTTTTTTAGTATACCATTTTGGTCTTACTTCTTAGGTCTATTGGCTTAGAATATCTTTTACCAATCTTTTACCATGGGGTGATATCTATCCTTGATGTTAAGTCATGTTTCTTCAATGCAACTAAAGGATGTATCCTGTTATTGCATACACTCTGTTATTCTGTGTGCTTTTTTTGTGGGGGAGGAGTAATTGAGTTCATTGACATTGAGAATTATGTGTGAGCAGTGTTGGTTTATTCTGTTATATTGTCATTGTGGTGTTTTTTCCTCCCTTTTTATCTTTTCATTTTTTTATTAATTAATTAATTTTTTAAGTTTTTTTTTTCATTTTACATACAAATCCCAGTTCCCCCCTCATTCCCCTTGTCCCAATTCCTCCACCTCCCCCAGTCTCACCCCCTATCCACTCCTCAGAGAGGATAAGGCCTCCCTTGGGGAGTCAATACTAAGTTGAGGCAGGACGAAACCCTTCTCCTCTATGTCAAGTATGAGCAAGGTATCCCACACTAGGGAATATGTTCCAAAAAGCCATTTCATGCACCCAGCATAAATCCTGGTCCCACTGTCAGGGGTTCCCCAAGCAGATCTAGCCATATAACTATCACCCACATTCAGAGGACCTGTTCAATTCCATGCATGTTCCCTAGCTAATAGACATGAGCTCCTACCATCTTGAGTCAGCTGTCTCTGTTGTTTCCCCCATCATGATCTTGACCTCACTTGCTCCTATGATCTCTCCTCCCTCTCTTCAACTGAAGTCTAGGGGCTCAGCCCAGTGTTTGGTTGTGAATCACTGCATCTGCTTCCATCAGTTATCTGATGTAGGGTCTATGATGACAATTAGTGTAGTCACTAATCTGATTATAGGGGACCCAGACCCAGAAAGATAAACACAGTATGTACTCACTCTTAAATAGATATTAGATGCAAAAGAAAGGATAAATAGGCTCCAACATACAACCCCAGAGAAGCTAGGCAAAAATGATGACCCTAAAATGGACACACATGGAGGGCCGTAGTAAAGGAAAATAGTTAAGATCTCCTGGGAAAGCTGGGAGTGGTGTAGAAGGGAAGAGATGGGGGAATGGGAACAGGAGGGACTGAGATGGCCAAATGGATGGAGGGATTGAGAGGGAGAGCAAGGAAAGAGATATCTAAGAGGGAACCATTAGGGGGTTAGGGAGAAACCTGGTATTAGGGAAATCTTCAGGATTCCACAATGATGACACCAACTAAGACTCCTAGAACTGATGGAGAGGGTGCCTGAACTGGCCTTCCCCTCTACTTTAATTAGTGACTACTCTACCTTCTTTTAATTTGCTAGTCTGAGCTTATTTTTCCTTTATGTTTTCTTGGTGTGATTAGCCTCTTCAGCTTTTACTTTTCCTTCTAGCATCTTCTGTATGGACTGGTGGAAATATTCTGCTTGAATTTGGCTTTTTCTTGGAATATATTTATCCATCTATTGAGATTGAAACTTTCTTCATGTAGTAGTCTGGGCTGGCATCTGTAGTTGTAGTCTCTTAGAGTTTTTATGAGATCTGACCAGGCTCTTTGGTCTTTTAGAGTCTCTACTGAAAAGTCAGGTGTTATTCTAACAGGGCTCCTTTTTTATGTTATTTGGTCTTTTAACTTTGAAGATTTAATAGTCTTCCTTTGTTCTATATGTTTAGTGTTTGATTGTTGTGTGCTGTGGGGAATTTCTTTTGTAGTCTACCATTTGGTGTTCTGTATGATTCTTGAATCTTGGTAAACACTTCCATCTTTAGGTTAGTGAAATTTTATTCTATGATTTTGTTGAAAATATCTTCTGTGCCTTTGACTTGCATTTCTTATCCTTCATTTATTCTTTTTATTCTTAGAAGTGGTCTTTTCATAGTGTCTAAATTGCCTGGATGTTTTGTGGCAAGAGTATTTAGATTTAACATTATCTTTGGCCGAAGTATCAATTTCTTATATCTTGTCTTCAATATCTGAGATTCTGTCTTGCATTTCTTGTATTCTGTTGGTGAGGCTTGCCTCTGAGGTTCCTGTTCAATTTCCTCAATTTTTCATTTCCATGTTTTCCTCAGTTCTGCTTTTCTTTAATCATTTCATTTCTAGTTTTATATCTTAAAGTAATTTCTCCATTTTGTTCAACTATTTGTTTTGGTTTCAAATATTTCATTAATAGATTAATTCATGTCTTTGATCATGTTCATGATAGCTGTTATGAAGTCCTTGTCTTGTGCCTAAGCTACATTGCCTTTCTCAGGGCCAACTGAAGTAAGGTTGCTGTGCTTTAGTGGAGGCATATTGTCTTGACTATTATTGTGGTTTTGTGCTGACATTTAAGCATCTAGGTTTGGTATGATTGAAATTATAGTTTCTGATATCTGCTCTTGTCTTTGATGGGTGTTCTGTTGGTTTCTATTGCCCTTTTTGGTTTTTAGAAGAGTTTGGTGGCTCTGGGGTGCCTGGTAGGGAATGCTTCTGAGATCCTGCTTGGTATGGGCACTGAGAGATTTGGAATGAATATGTTTCTTGAAACTTGGAGCTAACACATAAGAATGGAGATGGGATAGAAGGGGGTAATGAAGGGGGTCATAGGAGGAAGGAAATCATGGTTTGTGACCCGGTTCTGCTTGTTCCCTTAAAATTGGGGCAGTGAGAGGGGAGAGACCACAAGTTTGAATTACTATAGAGCTGAGATGAGACTGGGTAATTGGATTGGAAGGGAGGAGTGAAATTCTGAAGATAGCGTCTGTGCTTCTCTGGGATGGGTGGCTTGCAAAGACATATAAAAATAAGGTTCTGGGTATTATGAATAATCCAGCTATGAGCATACTTGAGCAAGTGTCCTTGTGAGATGGCTGAGCATCCCTTGGGTATATGCCCAGGAGTAGTGTCATTGGGTCTTGTGGTAGATTGATTCCCAATTTTCTGAAAGAAGTCACCATACTGATTTCTAGAGTGGCTCTAGAAGTTTGCACTCCCACCAACAGTGTTCCCTTGACAAAAGAATGGATAATGAAAATGATGCACATATATACAATGGATTACTCAGATGTAAAAAACAATGACATCATGAAATTTGCAGGCAAATGAATGGAACTAGAAAATATCAACCTGAGTGAGGCAACCCAGATTCAGAAAGACAAACATGGTATGTACTCACTCATAAGTAGATATTATGTGTAAAGATAAGGCTAACCAGACTATAACCCACAGTTCCAGAGATGGTAGGAAACAAGGAGGACCCTAAGAGAGATGTATGGATCCCCATGTGAAGGGGAAACAGAGGAGATCTCCATGAGTAAACTGGGGATGGGTAGGCATGCTCATAGGAAATCACAAACTTTAGATCAACAGCCATGGAACCTATATGGACCAGACTAGACCCTCTGCAAATGGGAGACAATTGTGTAGCTGGGTCTGTTTGAGGGCCCCTAGCAGTAGTATCAGGATCTATTCCTGGTGCATGAGCTGACCTTCTGGAGCCCACTACCTATGATCAGACACCTTGCTCACCCTTGAGGTAAGGGGGAGGGGCTTGGTCCTGCCTCAACTGAATGTACCAAGCTTTGCTGTACCCCAATGGGAGAACTTACCCTTTTGGTGGAGGGAATAAGATGCGGGTTGCTGGGGAGCTAGGTGGAGGTGGGGGAAGCAGGAGGAGGGAAGAGAGGGGGATCTGTGGTTGGTACATAAAATGAATTTTAAAAAAATTAAATAAAAATAAATAAATAAAAATAAAACAAGAATAATAGTTTTTCACTTGTCTCTAGATATTATGGTGGATCTGTGCTTCCTTCCCAGCTGGCTCTGAAACTGGAGCATAGGATGATGCATCTGGTTTTATTTCAACTTGTTTGCAAAAATACCTTTATTTTTATTTGAGAATTCCACATAATTTATGTTTATCATGTTGACTTCATTTTTCCTGTTGTTCTCATATCCACTCTCTCTACGCTCATCTCCTTACCTAACCTTTGAGTCTTCATCTTCTTCTTCTTTTTTTTCCCATAGAGTCAAGTTTATTTTGACTTTGGGATTAGGGCCTGCCCTGGAGTATGCTCAACCTACTGCAGTAACATCATTAAAGAAAACTGGCTTTCTCTTTCACATCAGCTATTGATTGAAAATAGTTCACCAGTAAATGATCTTTTCCTCTATGTGAGGATTGTGTCTGGCATGAGTTTGCACAGGTCTTTTGAATGTCTTTATAACTAATGCTAGTTCTTATGGGCTACTTTCCTGTTGTGTCTAAGAAAAACAGTTTCCTTGAAGTTATCTAATACCCATGGATATTCTTATCTTTCTGCCCCTTCTTGTGAAATATCTCTGCATATTGAGGCAATGGGTTTGATATGTACATCAATTTAGGGATGAGCACTCCACAGTCTCTTAATTCTTTTCATCATAAATAACACAAAAAAAACAGTTGAGAGTCTCTATGTTAATAGTCATCTATTGTCAAAAGAAGCTTGTTTAATGAAAGCTGAGAGATACACTGAACTATGGAAACAGTAACACCTCATTAGGAGTTATTTCAGTACTAGGTGCAGTTGGTAGAATAAGAGCAATAGGTTTTCCTATATGATCTATCATATGTCTTGTCACAGGTATTTGGTCCCTAAAAAGAGTGCCAATTACAGGTTCCATCATGTGAAGCTAGCCTTAGGTCCAATCAAAAAGTATTTTTTTTACTCTCATAATGTTCATATTACTATTTAACCAGTGGACATACAATGTCAGGCCAGTTGTTATGTCATCTATCAGGGATCATATTTGGGTGAGACTGATGCTTATTTTTCCACTCCAGTCACATGTATAGTACTCACCAGCAATGTGCATGCTTGTCAACAGTGTTAAAGCTTCCCATTAAGAAGCAGCTTGTTTGCTCTATGTTATGTGCCTAAGGTCTGTGTTGTCCTCAGTAATACTGTCTTACTTTCAAGTTCTTGAGTTTATTCAAAGTTATTAAAAATAGCTTGTGTATTTTTTAGGGTTTTTAGAGTCACAGAACTTATGAAATGAATCTCTCTATACATATACACACATATATATTTGTCTCTGTATGTGTGTGCAAAGAATTAGAATGACCTACAGACTCCAATCTAACTCACCTAATAATGCTAGCTGTGAATGGAAAGTCCAAGAATCCAGAAGTCGCTCAATCCTATGAGGCTGGGCATCTCAGCTGGTCTTTTGTATATGCTGGAATTCTGAGAATTAGACTCCAGTGTCAGTGAAGGAATGGATGTCCTAAAGGAAACCTTCCTTCTTCTATTGCTTTATATAGGCTCCCAGCAGAAGATGTGGCCCAGAATTCTACCACAAAGACATGTTGTCTTCCTGCCTTAAGATCTGGATCACAGGTGTGACCTCCATTCCTGAACTGCAGTTCATTATAGATATAGTCAAGTTGACAACCAAGAATAGCCATCACAAACTATAAGACTTGGGTCACTATGGGACCCTATCAGTCAACAACATGAGAGGAGTAATTCTTATTATTCGGATGTTTATTTGCTAAAATGTCATGTCTAGTTATTGTCCCTCCCTGTTATACAATAACTCCATTAAACCCACCCTTTATCTCTCTTTCTCCGTATATTATATAATGTATATATATAATATAATTATATACAGAATATTATATATGTACAAAATCTATTACAGTAGTAAGTATCCATGCTGTTTTGGGATTACTGGTACTCATGTAAGAGTCAATTCAATTAAATAATCATTTTATTTTATCATAATTAGCATGTTATTATAAAATAAATAGAGCAGAGTATAATTTTAAAACACAACTATGTAGCACACATTCGATCTAATCATAGTAAACAAAATTTCCTTCTTTTTATCCAGAAATGTGAAACCTAGAGCTTTCTATTCTGAATACTCATAAAATATGTGGTGGGTTATTGTGAATTTTTTAGTCCCCTAACTATGCTGCCAAACATCAGAATGCACCCTTTCTAGCAAATTATGTTTTGGTAGAAATATACAACTTCTCTATACCTCAGAGTCTGGAATACTCAGTGCCTACACCTTGGTTGAGACTCTAAACATACTCACATATAAGATACTTGGCACTTCTCTTTCTGTCTCTGGTTCACTTCATTTTGAAAAATTTTATGGTATTTTAGAGTATTGAGGTCAGCTTTCATTGGGTAAAATATATTTGTGAATTAGTTTCTTGCCGTAGCAATAGTAAAGAGTAAGTACACTACTTTATCAAGATTATTGCTTCTAGAGCTTTATTCTTCTCTCTTCTACTGTTCAAAAGAAGGCTCCAGGTAAGTGGGTATGGTGGCAGGTGTCTGCGACTCTGTCACTTCCGAGTCATAAACAGATGGAGCATGAGTTTGTGGTTAGGGTGGGCTATATTTCCAGTTTTGGATCAGACTATTTAGAAAATTGTAAAGCTGCAAAAGTCTGACAAAGGAAGAGAGAAGAAAAAGAAAATAAGAGGAAGAGCCCACCCTTCAGATCGTCATGCTATTATTCGTATAAAAGGAAGAACCAGGTACAGATAATGGGACTGAAGAGTGACAAATAAGGAATTATTGCAGCAGGCACTGGTATCAGAATGGAAGCAAATGGAATCTTATTTGAATGTATAATATATAACTCTTTCATAAGGATTGAGATTGGATTATCCTTAGGCTAAAATCATTTTAGACCCAAGAAAAGTGCCAAAATTCCAGAAATTTCTGTTGACTTTGAAAAGTGTCAGTTTGAAAATCAAATCTGATTAAAACAGATCAAGCTTACAACTAAGATCCTATTAAATATTATTAAATTGTTACTCTGAGCATTGCATATGCTCCTGTATATATTAAAACATGGCTGGAAATATACTATTTTGAAATGTATTTATAATGGTAATATTTTATCTACCTACAAAGCATGTAGAAAAGGTACATAATAAATTATAATATGTAGATAATTCTTGTGGGGCTGCAGGATGTAATGGCTTTCAAAAATCAGAAGGCAATTTAATAAATGAATAAAAGCACTAGCATGTTTATTTTTTTCTACTTTTATATAGATTTTTCATATGGCCCAAGTGGGACTTAAACACTTTATGTAGCTGAGGCTGATCCTGAACTTTTGATACTCCATTTTCCACCTCCTTAGTGTTGGGATAACAGAGTTGAGCCATCCCACCTGTTTTAAGTGGGGTTGAGGATCAAACACAGGTGTTCTAGCATGCTAGGAATGCACTAAACCAACAGAAGTACCATGAAATCCACACAATTTATATAAAGAACATGGTATTTTTTATTATAAGTATTGTTTTCATGTAAAATAATTTAGCATCTTTATTTGGACCCTAAGTTTAAGGCAGGCAAAAAAAATCATGAATTGTAAATAGTCTAAGCTTCGTTGCTTTAGTTGCATATACATCATAGGTGGGCAATATTGAAAAATGACAGTTGACTAGATTTAGACAACTGATGATTAAAGTAGAAACCAGAGCAACTAAGAATTATTATTAGGAAATTTATCTTTTAAAGAAATATGTAACTTTTGACAGAAAATCACTTGAGGTCGCACAAAAACTTATGGGAAATATATTTGCATCTGAGAAAACAAGTGTAGAGAATGAGACTAATATTTTATTGCTTCTTCTGTAAAGATGATTTTTGCAGATGCCTATAGTATCATGGTGTGCAGCTCTTGTTCATTCATTACTATTTCTTCAATAATCCTCATATTTTATTGCAGACATAAAGATAATAAGATGAGGTAGGTGACAGCTAATAAACTTTTCATAATTTCATCTTCGTAGCACAGATCATTCTTTATGCTTTATGCTTTATGCTTTTTACTCTATACAGAGGACAAAGAAAACTGTGCACAGATCATGTTAGTAATGATAGTTTTAATTTATTTAAAAATATTTTATTCACAATTTTAAGCTTCACAGCTTGTTTGAGATAGTATTTCCTATAATTTTTAATATGGAAAAAAATCACTCTACCTGAAGTTTTACATGGAAGAAATATTTTAAAAAGCACGTAAGTATGTTTTCATTTTTATACTACACTAAAATGATTGCTATATTCTTATATCTCATGCTTTCAAAGGATCAGAGAGATGTGTAGTTTTAATTCATCTAATAACTTACATTATAGTATCTTAACTAAAATACTACTCTTTCTATTTTTGGAAGGTGAGGTCAGTGATATAAAATTGGATGATATCATGTTTCAGTCCTTTGACAATTATACTCATAGTCTTTGCCCTATTATGGTTTTCATCGAAAAACTGAGCATTGGAACCTTGACTTTTCCTTTGTTGATAGCCAGTTCACTCAAACCATTGACAAGTAGTTTTTCATTGTCTTTGAATTCTCCAAGAGTTTCCATCTGAAATTAACTTAGCATCTCCAATTCTATTAGAAAAATTGCTTCCTCATATTTGGCATTTTGGATCTAATTTAATAATTTATATTTGAAGTAGGAATTTTGCTGACACATTATTTGTGTTGCTGTCTTTATTCTGTGAAACAAGGGATCAAGCACCATGGTACTGAGCATTGTGTGTGGTACCACTGAACTTCATCCTCACAAAATTTCATCACCATTGAACTTCATCCCTTGCCCCTAGTGATGAAAGTATATTGTCAAACGCCCCCCACAACCAATGCATATCCACATTATTTAAATGACAGAAATTATTTTCCTTGGATTGATAATGATGAATCATAATGTGCTTAACCTAGAAAATGCTGGGAAAAGATAGATAATGCTATAAGCATACAAATATTTGCATCAAATATTGACTTTTAATTTGGGCATGTGATTTACTTGTTTACACTAAAAAGAAATAATATAACCTTCATAATTTGTGATACAAATAATGGGAGTTTCTGAAGATAAGTCAGATAGGATCTGCAATTCAATGTTACACTGAGGTTCATGCTCACTCACACACTTTCCAAAAATGACCAGTAATACTGAGATAGTAAAGCCATCAGATCTCAAATTATGAAAAGCCGAGCAAATTGATCTTAGAAGTTCTCTTTGGTGATATATGTAGAGGTCTGGCATACAGATGCCAAGAATGAAAGGAAGGTAGCACTAGGTGATCAGGTAACCTTCCAGTGTTTCCAATAAGTCATCCATACTAGTGTCACTGTGACAGAAAGCTCTGTTAAAATGTTTGCTTCATACTTTGAAACACTATTATAGTCTTAAATCTTACTACAAAATATATTGTAGTAATGTTGTGTTCTTATACAAGTATTTTTAATATGATTTAATTAGGAAACCATTAATTGTGACAATGATGAGAATATGATCAAGTAATGTGAAAATCACATCTTTTTAACTTTTGAAACTATATATAATCATATGGATATCAAAAATTAACTTTTGTATGTCTAATAAAGAGCTATGACTCAGAATGCAAAAGTTTATGATTAAGCAATGTTAAAGAAATAGAACATTTTGTTGGACATTGGTAGCACACGCCTTTAATCCAAGCACTCAGGAGGCACAGCTAGCCTATCTCTGTGACCTTGAGGCCGGCCTGGTCTAGAGAGCAAGATACAGGACAGGCACCAAAACTACACAGAGAAATCCTGTCTCGAAAAAACAAACAAACAAAAAGTACATTTGTAGTTACCCAATAATTTCATTTTGGAGATAACTCTTTATTTAAATATAAGAAGTAGCAGAAATTGTAACTAGAGTTTTCCTGCCTTGCCCACAGTCAGGACAAATCTTTGTTACCCACCAGTCCCACAGCTGCTCAGACCCAACCAAGTAAACACAGAGACTTATATTGCTTACAAACTGTATGGCTGTGGCAGGCTTCTTGCTAACTGTTCTTATAGCTTAAATTAATAGATTTCTATAAATCTATACCTTGCCATGTGGCTCATGGCTTTCCAGCATCTTCACATGCTGTTTGTCATGGTGGCGCTGGCAGTGACTCCTTCTGCCTTCCTGTTCTTTCTTTTCTCCTTTCCGTTAGTCCCACCTATACTTCCTGCCTAACCACTGACCAATCAGTGTTTTATTTATTGACCAATCAGAGCAAAAGATTTGACATACAGACCATCCCACAGCAAGAAATTATATAGTTTAACTTTTATATTTTATTTTGTTTAAAACAAATGACTATTTGAACATACATCTGGTAGACACGAAGCAAAATAATTTGAGGTTTCTTTCTAAAGCTAGAATAATATTAATATTGTAGGATGTGAAAAGGAATAATTTCTTAACTATGAGGTTATTCTTGTCTGGAATCTCAGTAAAATACAGCCACAGTAATATCTATTATATACAGGTTTTTCTATTACTAGGTTCATTCAGATAATTTACCTCATAAACCAAGGCACCCATTCTCAATACAATGAAACAATAAATGCATATGAAGTTTAGAATTTAAGAAAACTCTAAATTGCACATAAAAATAAAGTTATTTGAGTCAGCTATGAATCTTAAATTATGCAGACACAAATTTAGTAGAAACCGAAGATTCCACATTGCACAGAGTACTTGCCAATGGAGAATGGAGAATACTCTGGTAAGAGGAGAGCCTGAGACAAACTAGCAAGACAGTTTAGTGTTCTTATTTTCAGTGGTTTAGTCATAGCAGGTATGTTGGTTGGAACAACAACATGAAGAGTTAAAACAGAATTGAAAAAGTTGAGCACAGGATGAAACAATACTTTTGCTGTTATCATTTGTTTTCAACTACTGAATCATAACTCAATGGTTTAGATGCTGACTTAACAGAAATAATTTAGAAATTTCAAGCAGGGGAATTTTTTTTTGCTCTATTTTATGTTAAGAATTGAAATATACACAATCTATTGTAAAATTTAAAGATTTTTGAGGTTACAATATAAACGCAACAGTTCTTCCCTCCTTTTCCTCCATCCAATCCATCCATATTCCTCTACCCTCTCTCCTTCAAGTTCACAATTTCTCTTTTTTCTAATTGTTACTATATATATATATATATATATATATATATATATATATATATATATATATCTTCCTAAATATAACCTGTTTAGTTCATATTAGCTACCTCTATAGAAGTTTTCAGAGCTGACCATTTGCTCTAGACAATCAATTGATGTGCCCCATCATCTTTTTTAAAACTCTTTCTAACTTGTATCTTCAGGATACACACATTTCCTCTACACGACTGTTTGGATTTTTTTGGTTTTTAAGTTTTCTCTTCTTTGTTGGGATAGAGTTGCAAAATACGAATAATTTTGATTTCTTATCATATTCCTTACCTAATTTTGTTTGATTTTTTTTTTTTTTACTTATTCTGTGCCATTTCATTAACAGTTCTTTTCCAGTTGCTAAAGATATGTTTTGTTGATTTCCAGAAAGGAGCAAGGAAAGAAATAGAAAACATTTTTATTGCACTACATATTTGAAGTATGGCAGGTTTTACAGCAATTTTCCTTAGAAATCTGAATATTGCAGTGTGATATAGTCTGTGTCTCATGTGAAGTCTTGGTTAAAAAATGTAATGAAATGATTCCTAATTATATTCTGCTGTACTCCTAGATTGGTGCCTTGTCCATTCTTTATCAGAGAGGCTTCTTCTGGTAGCATACGGGAACTGATACAGAGACCCACAAGCAGATATTATGCAGAGAGAGAGAGAGAATCTAAATTGGAAATCTCCACCTATTTCCTCCCCTCAGAGATGAGGAACCCAGAGGAAATGGGGCAGAAGGATTTCAGGAGCCAGGGGGCTTAGAGGGCACATGCCCTATAGAATCAACTCGGCAGAGGTCACATGGGCTCAGACTGAATCGGCAACTTGTGAGCCTACATGAGTTTGTATCAGTTCCTCTGCTTACATGTTATGGTGGTTAGTTTGGTGTTTTTGTGGGACTAGCATTGGGAGCAATTATGTCTCTGGCTCTTTTGACTGCTTGCTCTCGAGACTCTGTCTCCTATTGAATTGCCTTACCCAGTCTCTATACCATGGCTTTTGTCTTATTGCATCTTGTTTTGTTCTGTTTGACTCTGGTCTCTTCTCTGAAGAGGAAATAGAGAGGGAGTGGATCTCATAAAAACAGGAGATAGGGGGAGTTGGAAGGAGTGGAGGGAGGGAACTGCGGTCAGGGTGTATTGTACGAAAGAAAGTCTATTTTCAATTGAAAAAAATAGGCCTTAAATCCTCAAACATATAGTAAAATATCTAAACACATTAGCAATTTTCCTTGTGTGTTTTTAATAGTCGTAATGTCCTTGTGTGTTTTTAATAGTCGTCTGTGTTAGTGTCAGGACCATATGGCAGTTTTATTGTTTACCTTTCTTTGTACAGGAACACACTTCTCGGTTCAAGGTTAGTTTGATAGTTAATCTGCCTTGGCTTTCTCTTTCTCTCAGTTTTATGGTCGTGATTGTTTTGTTTTCTGTAAATAGCTACATGGCTGAAAAAATGTTAAGGTAGAAACTTGCTTGGTTACACTTTAGTATTTAAAATCACTCAAAAGTGGCATGCATTGACTCCCAGTGTGTGAGAGGCTGACACAGGAGGTTTGCCAGTTTTAGTACAGCCTGGCCAACATAATTAGACATGATCTGATAACAAGAACCAAGACACAAAGAAAACAAAAACAACAAAACTTTATGAAAGTCATTTATTGCTAAGTTACCATTTTTACTTAATGTCAAAGTTAACAAAATATAGTGAGGTGACTCTTTCTTTGGAGGAGAGAGTTAAAGGATCTACACCTAGGTTACTCCCCCGAGACCTATAGGACTCACGGCTTTTGCGTCCCTTTTGGTATTCCTGAAGTAATAATGATACTAAGAATGCTATGATCTTATTCATCATCACTAGTTTTATGTAAAAAATATCTAAGCAGAATATATGAAGTATTTACATAAATTTTAAAACAAAACTTTATTTTGTTTTATTAAGATGATAGACATATTGGAAGTAGGGTAGCATGATTCTATCATTTATGCCAATCCTGAATTAAAATGCATTGAAAACTGCTAATAGGGTAAACTTTCAAATTGGTCTCTCTACTTGTTTATTACTTTTCTGTATTTCTATAAACTATTCCACTAATGTAATCAAAATTACATTATATATAATAATCGTAGGGAAGATAATTAAGGGAATGAAAATAATAGTGAGAAACAAAATGGTGCTTTCCCTAGAGAAGCTGTGTAGAGAACAATTTAGGTTATCTATTTAACAGAATCAAAGTTTTTTCCCACTTATTGAAAGCACTTTTGGGGGGACTCCCATAAATGCTTTTAAGACTTCGAAAAACCCATCATTTTCAAAGTATCCTTAAGAGCACATAATCCCTACATAATTTGAAAAAAAATTGCACCTTTCTGAAATAATGGAAATTTTCTAGATAACTAGTTTATACAATAAGGAGCTGCTGCAGACTTTTCCTTAAGGGAGAACATTACAGAGTGAGACCTTGTACCACATTTTGGATAGAAAAATCACCCGCAAATAAAGAAATATATGGATTAGGCCACAGAAAATGGCAATCTATGATTTGTTTTTCTCAGAAAAAATATGCAGCTCAGACCACATCTAGTCATTTTTGAAGAAAGGATGATTATGTTAAAAACCAATAGTTTAAAAAGACATGTAAGAAGCAAACACAGAACTATTTGGGAATTATTCAGTACAATGAGATTTTTAAAGGTTACATTACACTGTGTATGTGGTGACTTACAGAAGTGAAAAAGAGAAAGCAAGTTGAACCTGATCTTGCTTGACAAGTTATGTCTCTTACATTTACAGTATTTTTTACGTTATTATTGTTCTTCCAAGGCACAGAAGAATACATAGAAAAGCAAGAGAGCAGATGAATCACTCCTCTTTAAAAGGGTGAGGTAAGAACCTTTGCATTTTTCTCCATGATGTAAAATCTAGTTTCTTGTAGACTCATTTCAGGTAACCTGGTTTAAATTCTTTCTATTTACCCATCACAAAGCAATGGCCCATCAGACCTGCTTCTCTTAGTCCACTTTGTATTCTCAAGCCTTTTGAAACAACATCGAGAGCACAAATCTTATAAAAATGGTCATTTTTATTTAATTATTATCAATATTTCACTTACAAAGATAATTAAGAATGGTAAAACCAATTACCCTGAAACAAAAACATCCTTTATGAGCAAACAACTAGATGACAGGTCTCTTACAAAACACAGTCAATTGTGTGAGCCAAATTGTGGAAATATATCATTGGTATTCATCGTCAGCTCTGGATAAATACAGAAGGGGAACAAAGGTACATACTTTCTCTGGGTTTATATATTGCTAAGTACTTTAGAAAGTGATTTGTTCATTATATTTAGAAAATGATCCCAAAAGATTCACACAATTATGGTGTGCTCATGAAAGCACCGTGTGTGGAAACTCCAAAAGAACAACTACCTAATCTGTAACTAAGATTGGAGGAAACAGTGCAACTATATAAAAACACCATGAGCTGTCCCAGCCTAAAAAGTCACGTTTTTAAATAATAAGTGTCACACCATGCCAAGATAATTTTCAATCACAACTATTTTTAGACATCATAGCTACACTATCTAATCATAATTTGTTGCAAAATTCTGTACTAAAAAATAAAACAAAAGAATCAAAGAATATATGAAGTCTGGGTAAATGATGTTTAATAAGACTACCATCTTTTTTCAATTCTTCTCTCATACAATACATACCAACAATTTTCCCCTCCCTCCATTCCTCACAGTCCCCAACCTCTCATCTCCCCAAGATTTGTTTCACTTCAGAAAAGTAAGCCCAGTTTAAAGAAAGTAAATATAGAAAATGAATTGCAATATTATTAAAATAACCTCTTAAGTATGTGTGTAGAACTGAAACATTAGTATATTTAAGCATACTGATAACATATGTATGATGAGAATTTCAAACTATTGATTATGATAAAGTAAATAAGTTATTTAACTTCAAGTTTGATTTTCTTTATGTAACAGGAAGCATTTAACATAGAATTAGCTTGTATTTTTGTTTTGTTTTAAGTACAGTTTGATAACTAGACACTTAACATCTAGGTAATAACCTAAGTATAGGAACTAAAACATTTTCTTTTTATATTTTAACTATTATCTAATAGCTTTGTATGGGGTACACAGTTAAACCATTTCTTTTAAGGATTCATTTAAAACAAAGGAGAAATTTTTATGTCATAATCTCTCTGCCAAGTTTGATAGAAGAAGGTATCAAGGGAAATTAAGACAAATACCCCAATGGGAACTGATGCATGAACTGCAATATCTTATTAATAGAATAATCATATCGATGTAAATTTACAGATATGGTAGTTGGATTAGATGAAAAAAATCTGTAACTGCATCACAGTCAAGGAAGTGAAATTTTGCAAATATTTCAGTGAAATCTCTCAGCCTGGGAAATGGGAGGCAGTTTACAAGATCAAATACTTCCCTCTAAGTTGATTATTTCTCAGCTACCAGTCACTCGGCTTTAGATGAATTTTAAAAAGCTTCAACTTTATTAAACTTTAGACTTTTTACACAGGACGAAGACAGGGTTAGAGGTTTACATGTGTGACTTGTGCATAAACTGGAGATTGTCATATTTACAGCGGTTCTCTCAGACTCCTAAACTGTTATTCCTGTCTCTTGATTGAATGACCAGATATAAGAGCACCATGACATTTAACAATGTAACTACAACTTGTACACTGACAACTTGTGCACTTACTTCTCAGAATATCATCACTTAATAAGCTGGAAATTGAGCCAAGTGACCTGGGAGTCAACTAGACAATGTTAAAATATAGAGTTTTATCACAGAATAATTTGAGAAATGTACAGAATGACAAAGGTGGCAGAGGTTCTCATATATCTTAGGCCAAGTTTCCTTTGCCATAGTAGTTTATGTGAAGAGTATGTGTTCAGCATGATGAATGGACTAAGAGACATTCATATCCTATGTTTTGTTCCCAATGCCTTTTTCTGTTTCATGAACTGTGTCTAAGATGCCATATTTCATCTACTTTTTCCCATCCCCTTGGTATCTTTAGAGACATGACAAGCCCTCATACTTTCTTTGTTTTTGTTGACCTCAAAAATTTGAGAGGTCAGCTGTTAGAATTTTCCTAAATTGTGCCATGTCTGTTATGAAATAATCTTTTTGCACACTTGTGAAGATATGTCTTTGTCAAGGTTCCTTCTGAAATATTTAATAAAAGGCTGACTGGCCAATATCCAGACAGGAAGAGGATAGGCAGGAGACCCAAACTAAGGATTCAACAAAGAAGGATGATATCAGAGGAGTCACCAAGAGAGTGGAGAGAAGCAAGATAAATATGCTGTCTTTAAAAAATGTAGTGCCATGTGGTAGATTATAGATGAGAAATATGGGATAATTTAAGTTGTAAGACTGAGTTAGTAGCAAGTCTAAGCTATCAGCCAGGCATTTATAATTGATATTAAATCTCTGTACATTCATTGGGGAGCTGTTGGTCTTGACAAAAAAACTCTGCCTACACATGCCTGATGGTTTTCTAATGACTATGTATTAAGCATATCAATATGCTTTGGGGAGAAAATTACAGAGATAAAGTTACATGTAATTTTAAGATTTAAAAAAAAATTATTATTGGTTTGTATGCATGTGTCTATAAAAGGGTGTCCATAGACACCAAAATAGGGTATTGGAGTCTCTGGTTCTAGAGTTATAGGCAGTTGTGAGTTTCCCAAAGTTGTCTTGGAACCAAACAGTCTTCTTTTAGAAGGGCAATAAACACTCAATGACCAAGCCATCCCTCTAGTTTCCAAAAAGCTATTTGAATAGTGTTACGTTGAGAGAATAGACCAGCTACATGACTTCACACTAGTAAATCCAACTTGGATTACTTAGGAGATAGTGTCTCTCAAGTTTCTCCATTGGAATATCAGTTCATACACTTTCTGTACTGTACTCTGGAACTGACTTCATGCAAATCACAGTTAAGAAACAAGGACAGATAAAGGAAAATGAGGAAAAAGCAAAAGCAAAAATTTTATGTACTCTTGAGGCATAATACGTAGATAACTTAGAATTCTGCTGCTTGAGAGATACTTTTCCATTTTACCTCACATATTTACTTATTTATGTAATTGTTTATTTATATAGCCTAAATTGGTAGATGCTTGTTTTATTGGTTATAACGTAATAGTACTATATTTAATATTTTATTATAATTTAAGACTAATTTTATTGATTTACATTTTTAATATTGACCTTATTTACCCTAAAAACTCTATCTTTGAATGAATATCAAATGTATAAAACATAATTGGCATGAAATGTGAATTTAATGCTTTCCAACAGATTTGGTAAAAAGCACTTGCGAATATTTATGTCTCAATGAGTGCTTTGCTGTTTATGTAAAAATCCATTGTCCTTTAAAGGTGAATTTGACTTTGGGAGCATCCAAGTTTCTTTCAGACTTTACATTACTGGACAATGTGTATGGCAACTAGCAATACAATATTTTCATGTGAAAAATGAAACAATGGTTTATATTATCCAACATAGATTGTATTCTCATGGTAATCTAACTTTTTTAAAAGGCAGGCACAATATTTTGAACAAAAGAAGCATAAAGAAAATGCGTTTATTTTACTGAAATTTAAAAGATCAGACATTTATCACCCAGTAATGCAGCATCACATTGGGCACAAAGAGGACTTCTGAACATAAAGTTGGTGTCATTTGAAACATTGTAGCTTATTAATTTTATTTATCAAACTTTGAAATTTTCTCTTACTGTCTTTCCTCTTTTTGTTCTGATGAACATTTGGATAGAGCTGAAAAACACACACACACACACACACACACACTCTCTCTCTCTCTCTCTCACACACACACGGATTGGTCAAATGAATTTGCTAGAAAGAATTAATTAACATGCATTTCCTCCTGAAAGAGACTTAAAGAGCATCAACAAAGCTGGTAGTAGGTTCATATTTTGTTTGTGCAGAATAACATTACACATTTTAACTACACCGGCTATGAAAACATGTGTCAGCTTGAACATAATTTCTTAGGAATGAAAGAATATTAAATATTGCCTTGCAGATGCTCACAAAATATGTACCCATTTTTGCCATATGGATGAGACAAATGAAAATCTTCAAGGATCAACAACAGAAAAACAAACCACCATATGTAGATTTTATTCAATGCAAACCTGGCAAAATGACCTCCTGTGAATTATCTGGAATGATGAGAGCTCAAAGAAGTGATTCCTAATTTCACAATGTCAAGAATATCAGAACATAAATTTTCTTGTTTTGAGACAAGTGGTGTATTATTCAGGGTTCTCAAGAGGAACAGAACTGATAAAACAAGTGAATATTCATATATATAATATTATATTCATTCACTCTATAGCATATTATATATATGGTAATAAAATATACATATTCTATGCCATATAAAGATATACATGCCATATATACGCATATATGGTATATTATATGTGAATAGTATGTAAAAAGAGAATTTATTAGAGTAGCTTACACCCTCTGGTCCAGCTAGTCCAACAAGGGCTGTCTACCAACAGAAGATTTAAAAATCCAGTATTTTTTCAGGCTACAATGCTGGGTGTCTTCAGTATAAGCCTGAATGCCAGAGAAGGAATGGACTTTCCAATGGGAGTGAGGGCAAACAGGCTAAGAGCAAGAGCTCCCTTCTACTATATTCTTTTTGCCACCAGAATGTGTGGCCAGGTTTAATGTGAAGCATCCAATTTCAAAAGATCCAGATTTAGAGTGGGTCTTCTCACTTTAAAAGATTTCATTAAGAAAATTCTTCCACAGGTTTATCCAGACTCTTGGATTTTATTTAATTCCGTATGTAGTCAAGTGGACAAACAAGAATATGAATCACAAGTAGCTAGAAACTTATTTTTATATTTCTAAAAGATATAAAGTCATGCCTTAACAGGAACCATGGTCATTATCTTCCTTAATATTTAAGTAGAATTTAGGAGAAAAAAAAATCTTAATATGCAAGTGTGTTATGTTTTTCAGTGTAGTAAATTATTACACTCACAAGGAAACATGAAATACCCACTCCTCTGCACATGACTCAAAGTATAAAGAAAGATAATGATGGCTTTGATGCTGTCTTATTAAATTGGAAATCATTAGCTCCCCATGTTCCAGGATGACTTTGTTTCCTATAGGTAAAAATCTGTATAATTGGCACCATTACAAACTGTCAACCTCCAGGATCACCAAGATGCTCTTCACAACTAGTCTGTTAACAAATCTTAGGTGTTACCCTTGATAGATATTTCTTTTTTCACATTCATATATCCCTGTTGTTACTATTTTAATAACAATTATCAATACTTCCCAGGTGCTTTATTTATTTCAACTACAACTTCCTGAGTAAATAAATTCTCTTTTCACAGCAATTTACTCATATAAATTCAACAATATTAATAATAATAATGACTTCATGATTTATATATCTATGTATAGTTTTTCAGATGAACAGTGATGCTACATAAGTCTCTCCATTTGTCTACCACTAAATATATACAAGGTAATTTTAGTGGGGATACACATCTACAGTTTGAATCGAGTTAAATTGTGCAAGTATGCTAAATGACATGATAATGACATTATTTAATGGTTTCACTAATATACATCCTGAGCAGAAATGTAAAATATTCTGGGGATCATCATTTGCTACAACCCTTCATATTGTTTAAAGTTTTCAACCTTTCTAAATAAACAGATAAATACTTACTTTACATTTAATGTTAATATGCATTTCCCGTGGTCATTATTCATATACAGTATCTCCTTTCACCTCCAGCTTTGGCTCATTCTTGCAGTGGTACAATTACAAGGTACAGAAAAGAAAATGAACAAATCCACGTGCATACATGACACACATATAAGTTCATACACTCTCCAATTTCAGAGGTGTTACACATTTTGTCATGCATTCTAATACAAAATTCTCTATTTAAAACCATATTAGCAGGATTAGCTGATGAGAAAATATTGTGTGAAACTTAGGTGCTCAAAACAACTTCTTGATACACCAAAGAAATGTTGTATAGAATTCCCAAACCAGTATATCCATAAGCTAATACATATATCAGCTTTAGTGATCCTACCTTGATCTTGATATCCACAAATTATTTATAGTTCCAGAGTAGACTGTTCGAATATATTTATATATTTATATGTATGTGTGCATGTGTGTGTGTGAGAGAGAGAGAGAGAGAGAGAGAGAGAGAGAGAGAGACAGAGAGACAGAGAGAGGGAGGGAGGGAGGGAGGGAGGGAGGGAGAAAGGGAGGGAGGGAGGGAGGGAGGAAAGTTATCTTACTTTTTTGTTCTATGTGGCATCTAAGACACTGGATAATGCTGACCAGGCTACCTGGGAAACCCTTAGCCAGTTATGTTGAGGGAAAGTAATCATTAAGTTGATCTTAACATATTTTGGGGATAAATCACAGTTCAATCTAGAACAACAAACTCCTCCCTAAATGCTCCCAGAGAATAATAGCAGAGTGCTAGCCACAGTCTCAACTACTAATTTACGATGACCAAGCCTGTGGACACCACAATTTCTTAAGCAATGCTTGCAAATGAGTTTTAAATCACTGTTTTAAACAAACATACCAAAAATGTACTAGTGTTTCTATGGCAATAATGTGTTCTTTTTGTGTAGCAGTAGAATGCATTTTTGACATTGAAGCAAGATAAAACAGAATAACAATTCTGAAATTAAGCAGGTATTATTATTACTTATGTGAGATTGCTGTGCTACAGAGGAAAATAAAAATTGGATTTTATCTCAAATCCAATTTTACTTATAATAGATTTGTACTTCCCTGCCCAGTTTTTCTCTTGCCCCTTTATTCTTATTTCTCATTAATGTTTATTCTGTGTTTTTCAATTTACTATATCTCTCTTTTCCACTATAACAATATCTGTAAAGCTGAATCCATATTTCCACTTTAACGAATTCAAAATAATTGTTAATTACATATCTGATTTTCTGTTAAATGTATTTAATATCATTTTAGATCCTACTATGGAAAAATAATCATTTTAAATATTTCTTTTATTTTTTTGAGGTTAGAACATATTTAAATTTCTTTTGAATTCATGGCCTCTTTTTTTCATCCATTATTGAAACATGAATGTCTATCTGTATCTGTATCTGTATATGCTTTATACGTGCAAACATATATATTCTGAAATGCATAAGTACAACTTGCTCAGTTTGTGTTATGCTCTTTTATGAATATGTTTTCAGGGCTAGCCATTTAGTATTGAATAACCCACCATTTACATGGTGTGTCCCTTGGTAAAACTATTTCTTCTGCTCTCAGCATTCCTTAGTTTTCTGGTTTCTTTTTTTTTTTTTAAATCAGGTTAACCTCCTGGGCTTTCCCACATTCACTGTGGCATGTCTTCTGCTATATTCCTTGTGCAGCTACTATTGACTGACACAGTCATATTGGGGTGATTTTGGAGTGTAGCTTCTGACATTACAGGGAAGCATGATGTAACAATAAACCCTCCTTCCTCTTTCCTTCTGCCTCCTCTTCTGCAATAAACCAGTCTGTAGTTTCTGAATGAAAGTATTGTAGTCTTAAATGTTCTTATTTATTACAAGCAAGTGATAGTTTGATGTATGGATGATCAAGACTAATAGAAGGAAGGTGATACAAATAGCACAATAGTTATACATGTAAAATACAAATGGGAATTTAGATGTTAAACATGTTATGCCATAGTTTAAAAATGGAAAGACTATGGACCCAAGAAAAATTTAAGAAAGCTGCTTCTTTAGAGTCTCAACAATCATGAGCTTCTTGTTCTATAATTTAAAAAATAACACGTAGTTTCATAAATGATGATTAAATTTCTATAATTATTATATCAGGCCAATGGGTTTAGGATACAGGATACACTTAAGTGAGGTTACTCATCATAGTGAATATAAACAAATGACAGTGTGTAAACTAGGTGTTTGAGGATTAATTCTTAGAAAATATATGTTTATGTTTTCCTTCAACTAAGGAAACCTTGAAATAGAATTAACTATCAATTGAATAAGGCTTATATTATTCATATTATGTCTTTTTACATATTTTTGGTCTTAGACTTGTCATTTTTGTTACTAAAAATTGAGTCAAGTTTACCAAATTCAAACTTTTTAGCAATTTTAGCCTGTTATACATAAATTTCAGGATTTAACAGTATATTTAGACACAATACTGATGCTTCTGTGTGTATATTGGTTTCAACTCTTCCCCAGAGCATAATTCTTTCTCTCCAAGGATATTACCAGGGACCTTTTAATAGGACTATGTCAGTTTAATTGCAGAACACAAACACACACACACACACACACAGAGAGAGAGAGAGAGAGAGAGAGAGACAGAGACAGAGACAGAGACAGAGACAGAGAGAAAGAGAGAGTTCAATCTCAGTTTATCCAAAGTTTATATGTAATGCTAAGCAAACTCTCTTCAGAATTTTGTAAGTAAGGATGTCTGAGAGTAAGCAGAATCCAATTACAAAAAAATGCAAAAGAAGTTTTGCATGTGTCCACAGCACTGTAGACCAGGAGACCGAAAGGTCACTGCAATGACTAACTCTCTACCAGAGAGACAGTGTCTAACTGATAGAGGCTCTAGACATAAACTTAGGAGTGCCTAGATTTTAAATCCTTTTTATGCACTGACAAACAGTAAATATCCTTGATGTTGTATCATAGTAATCATAAATTTCGGTTTGCTATAAAGTATATATTTAAAGCAAGTCAAAGGCATTGAAAGTATACCCCAGACAATTTGAGCTTCTTTCTGACTGTTATTCCTCCTATCTTCCTTTCTTTCCCACTCGTTTATTGTAACTCTAATAACTGCTGAAATAAGACAAAAAAGCAAAATCGACTTTACAGATTCAATAAGATTCCCATATGCATTCCATTCAACTTTATATTAGACTAAGAAATGTTTATAACCCATTGGCATACATGGAGAAATTATTTAGAGCTGACATTGGTTGCCAGCTTTATGGTAATTTTAATGAAATGTTCTCCAGTACCGCCAAATATAAAGGATGCTTAAAATGTGGATGGTGCTCAATAATTGAAGGGATACAACCGACAGGGGAGACATGATGCACTCATAAGCAGTCCAAATTGTTGTAATGTGACTCTTCTTTTCCAGCATCATATCCACTTCTTTTTATACTCTGGATAAACTATCTCACATAGTAGTGAATAAGTAATAATGAATCATATCCCAGCTGTGAGCCATTTTGTGGTTGGCAAAATAAGGAGCAACTAGAGACTTTCCATCATAAATAGCATTGTCTACGACAAGTGAAAATTTAGCAGGTTGCCCTGAATATTCCAATACAAGGAAACCAGAAACCATAACTTCAGGACTCAATTGTTTACATATATTTGGCTGTGTCTTCAGGGTCAGGGGTTAGTAAATTAGAGAATCCATTGTAGTTATTTATTTTATGATTCTAGGAAAATTAACTTCACCCCAAAAGTGGTTATCTCTACTTTTAAAATAGAGTTTCAAGTAGTATTTTTGTATCTGAGAAATGTATACATCCATGATAGCCTAGACTTGACTACTGCTTCCTTCCCATGTCAGTGTCCATGTCTTTTCTCAGATTTTCAAAAACTCACAATACTTGGAGGAAGAACTTACTTTTTTTCTGCCTCCACAAGCTTTTCTTGACTTTTGTTTTAAAACTTGATTAATCCTGATGGTTTGTGAGTTTTCCTCTTAATCCTAGACATATCTCATATATGAACTCTGGCTTTATTTAATAATGGCATCTTCCTACTTAACAACTCATCTCTGTTGGTTATCTCCAACATCAATAAAATGCAAAACTGCCTCAGAATAATCTGCAGTCCAAACCACTAACCAAAATGTCCCTATAGCAACCAGTGACGTCACTATCATCTATTTCAAATCATGTTGCGTTTAATAGCAAATTCTGCCCTTTCTATTTTCAAAATATCCCGAACATCATAAATCAGTAATTTGTATCTCCTTGATTTTTTACTTACAGTCCTGACTGTTCTCCTCTCTTAAACATTCTGCCTACAATAACATTTTTATTGTACTTCCTACTTTTTCCTCACTGAGCTGCCAGCCATCCTCTCTGTGGCAGCCAAAGTGAATATTTTCCATTATAAGTGAGAAAAAGCCACTTATCTGCTTGAGAGCATGAAATAGGTGGGCATCCTAGTTAACATGGGACTGTGGATTCTCTGACTTCAGCCTTTGAGCTTGTTTATTCAGTTTCATCCCCATGCATCCATCTGGTAAACTGTTTTCTTCAAGATTAAAACATACTTGATGGATAGTCATATCTCTGTCTACTTTTAAAGTGTAGCTTGAGGTTTTTTTCAAGGTGGCAGAAAATTTTCCATCAAAAGGAAAGACCAGAACTCAGTGTGCTGTATCCAAAATTCAGACTTCCTCTCTATATTTTCATTCATTGAATATATATATTATCAAAGCATAGATCATGCCTCAAACAAAGAAAGAGTGGGAGAAGTCTGCTGAAGACACTGCTAACTCTGTATGCTTAGGCAAAATTCCTTATTGGTATCATTGTAGCTATTGAAACAATTGTATTACCTTTCTATCATTTGTACACAGTGACTACAAACATAGCAAAAAAAATTAATTATCTTTTTATTTTATTGAGAATCCCATATAATTAATTTTCATGTCTGATGCTGCAAATATGGCTTATGATTGCTAAGGATCTTTGGGAATATGTTATATTCTGAAAATTATATTTAATGACAAGGGCTGGAAAAAACACTCAGTTGTTGATGTGAAGGGCTTTAAAAATAATCATATGAGAAAATATGTGCACAAATGATACATTTACATGTCTAATGACTATATATATATAATTTTCATGTCTCTTTCTTTCTCTTTATGTATTTGTATGAATGGGGACCTATGAATAGGCAAAGGAAGAAGACTGGGACTGCCAATATTGAATGGATGCTTTGTTTTCTTTTATTTCAAATATAGAGACCTGTGTTGGTTACATTTTCCCCTCCTTTTAATTGAACTATTTGAGGCAAATAAGGCTGACACGCCAAATGAACAGGCTAAGCCTCAAGTAAAAATAGTTGTGACATGCGCAAGTAGTGCCCTGCCCCAGAGGAACCTGATACTCGACCTCCAAGATGGCAACAGCTGACATAAGACCCTGGCCCAAATCAAGAAACACCACAATAGCCATAGAGGCACAGTCCACCAAACTGCACAGACATAAATACCTCAGCCCTCTGTTTAATAAATGAGATTGCTTACAAACATCCCAGAATCTATGCCATTAACTCTGCCTCTGCTTACCCCCTGCACCTGGATCAGGGACAGCAGGACCCCAGCTGCAGAATCAGCAACAGATACTTATCTTCCAACCTGATAAGGTGACAAGATGATACAAGTTCATGTCATTGAATTACTACATATTTTCTGATATACTCTTAGGAAGTCCATCTTTGGCAGAATTTTCAGTAATTTGCCTGGTGATTTCCAGGTACAACACTGTATTGACATGTGAACAGTACTATACAGTCAATTTTACAGTCAAAGTATTTCCAAATGGTGATCCCATTCACTTTTAAGTTTGTCGATCACAAATATTTTAATTCAGTAACACTCTAAAACATGACAATAAATTTATTTACTGAGACTAATCTTTACCTTTAAAGGAAGTTTTCACACTGTAAATGTTAATTTTAAGTTTATGAAATTGCTTCAAATATCCAGACATAAATTGTCAATATTACCCAATTAATTGCAAAGCTTAAAGTACATTTGTCCCAGATGTCTTGTGAAATCTACATAAGGATAAGCATACAAAATTCAGTTATTGGAATCAAATTTAGATATGATTCATTTAAAAGGATATGAATAATTTAAAATACATTAGCCTATAAATTCTATGTTAAACAATCAAATATTATTTAATAATGGAAATTTCACATTGAAAGTTTTATAGTAATCAAAATATATGTGCAAGATTCCAAACCTAAAATGCTTCCTATGAACTAGGTTACTGGCTGTATGGATAAGAGTACTTGCTACCAAGCATGAGAACCTGAGTTCCTATCATAGCACAACTGTAAACAGCTGTGAGTAGAGGTAGGTATAGGATTATAACCCAGCTCCATGGGTGAGACAATGTTTCCCTGGCTCCTGGGGCTTATTGTCTACTAGCCTACATTCAGTGTCATGTCTCAGAAGAACAAGAGTGAGAGATCAAGGCCACCAACATCTTTCTTGGACCACTGTGCACACAGTAATACTAGCACTTGCACACACATGTGTACATAAAGCACCCATCTTCATCACACACATACAAACTAAACAAATACATAAATAAATTAAAAATCTCTTGACAATAAATTGGATACTCCTTTAAAATGACATTTACAATATATTATTAAGATTTTTTTAAATGCACAATAATAAGGAAAATGAAAGAAACAAACTAAAATGCATTTCTGATTTTTCTTATTGAAAAATAAAACCTCAAGAACACTAGAGTCAACATATAATTTATCCCTTTGACCTTGACCTTATATCTGGTAAATTATTGCAAAGTTCAGACACTGATATTGAATAAAACTTGAAAACCACTTGGGAAACAATAAAGTTGAAGGGGGAAAATCAATCAGGTAATACAATTATTTCCATTGTTGATAATAGATAAAACAAAATGTAATTTCAAAATTCCACTGGGTGTGTAATCTTAGTATCATGGAACCTACAGGCTTCAGAGAGCCATGGGGTGGATACAGGTTTCATTCCTCCTTGTCTATAACTGGTCCCAGAAATTAAATAAATACCTTTTTTTTTTCATTATAGTTCCCTAGGAGGAACCGTGTTCAAAATTCTCATTTTAACTGTATTAGTTCAATTTTCCAAGTTCTTTTAAGGATCTGCTTTATCACCTAGAAAGGTGTCAAATTACTCTCTCCTTGGAGACATGTGGCTTCCAGTCATCCCCTGGAGCACTTGGTGCTGATGCTGGTCACTGTCACTATCAAGTCATTTCTTACTTTCCTCATACACATCTTTCTGTTTTCCCCAATATATGTCTGTTTTCAATTCACTACCTTCAAATTCTTTCATAACACCTTCTTGTTTCTCCGAATTCCCAATTATTTATATAACAGGGAGCAGATCAAAGTGTCTTTCCTCATATTCAAGATTTCAGTGACCACTTTATCCCCATTAAATATTAGAAATGACACTTTAAAGTAGCAATTTGATTAACAGTTTTGGTGAATTGTATATAATCACAGTCAACACCTTCCCACTTTCCCATGCAATGGCTTATTTTATTACAATTAGAAAAATATTACAATTTGCAGATTTATAACATATTTGTAATCTTTTTAATTCCTTTTTTACTATTAACATTGCCTCTTAATGAAAAAAAAAGAAAAGTGCCTCTTTAATTGAGCTGAAATATTTTCTCGTTTGTCAGAGACTGAGTCTAGACAAAATATGAAAGAAGATAGAACATTTCTTTAAAATTCTCCTGTCTTCCCCTATTAATATTGGCTTTTTTGTTTTGCTCTCAGACTTCTTAGAACTATATATCTACCCCAGTTTCTTGGCTAAAACTATAGAATTTCTCCAAGAAAACAGCAGAAAATCAGTATGAATCTTAGTGATGTGGCCACATTTGAAAATAGCCTGGCCATTTCTTATAAAGTTAGGCATAGAGTTAAAATGTCACACAACAATTTTACTGTCATTTGTAACCCCAAAATAAAAAGTATGAATGTCCATAGTAGCTTTAGTTTTAATAGAAAAAAGATAGAAATGAAGCAAATGATCAACTGGTAAATGGATAAGAAAGTGTGGCATATACATTCAATGGAATACTATTCAATTAAAAGAACAGATTACTGATGCATACTGACAGTTCACATGAACCTTGAAAACATGCCAAATGAAATAATTTAAACACAAAATGCCACTTACTACTCAATTATATTTGTTGAATATCCCACAATAGATCATTCTGCTTGTCTGAGATAGAGAAATCTATAGCGATAAAAAGGATAATTGGTGATGGCCAGAGTTTGAAGGGAGAGGAAAAAAATGGTAACAAAGGGATTAGAATCCAGCAAGTGTGCTGAGCAGAACATGTACAAGAGTAGAAACAACTTATGTGAGTTTTTTATATCTTGTTCATTACAAAGCACTTAATTCTTATTTTTATCTTTTAATCAGCATTTATTAAAATTTTGTTAATATCAGTAGTTTATCTCTGATTGATGAATAGCCTATTAGCCAGTTAAAATAAATTCTACTTATACCTCATATTCCATCATCAAAAAATTTACAAAAGTGCCATTTTTGAAATAATCCATCATGGCCTGTTGACTATTTCCCAGTGATGTTTGGTTGCATATGATATAAGTTTTGGATCTTTATTTAATGTTGTTATTATACACCAAACTTATTTAAGTCTTTAATGTGAGATGAGGAAAAAAAATACCTTATTTGCACAATTCTTGCACAACATTAAAAATGTGTATTACCAGACTTTATGCACAAACTTTAAATAGTGCTTAAATTAGAATAGGAAAACTATATTATAATCTGCAACCTATAGTAAGGTACAAATGAATCTTTTGAGGAAGTCTGGTGAATTGTAACGATGGCCAAAGAAAGAGAAATCACAGGTCTATATTCCTGACCAAATGCTCTCTAGAATATGTTATTCATCTATGATGTCCACTCTCTATGGAGTCCACTATTTATGCTTGTAATAATGAAACTGTTATAAATGACACTTAACTAATCAATAACACTTATATTTACATGTATGAGTTCAAAGTAAATTGGAAGAATGTGAGCAATATGCTGGCTAATATAAATGCCACTAAATAAGTTGTGGTATTATGCTAAGCTTTGTCAAGTTCCCACTGGGGAAACTGGTTAAAAACATTAAATTGGAAAGTTAGATGACTTTCAGTGGTAGCGTGTTATAATATTTACCTTGTTTGGTTGAGGCCCTAGATTCATTTCTAGTAATTAATAAACTTAGTGTGTTGGTGTACACCTGTAAGTAAAGAACTATAGAGTTTGAGACAAAAGCATCTGAAAATCAGGGTCATCCTCAGTTGCCCAGAGATTCTGATATCAGCCTAGAATAGATACTCTGTCACTCCTACTGCCACTACTGCTGCTACTACTACTACTACAACTACTACAACAACTACTACTACAACTACTAAATAATAGCCATTCTTTTTCTGTATTTTATTTTATAATTTCTTATGATTCTGTAGTTATGTTCAAACAGTTTCAACTAAATTTTTTTTCCTTAATTAGAAAGATGTCTCCACTATAAAGAAACAATTGTTAGGCAAAAAATTATGGTAGGGTTTATAATTGGTATAATATAATTGGTAGAATCACATTTAATTATTTACAAGTTTGATGTGATTAGAATTAGAATGAGTAGCTTTAAAATGAGGAAAGCTACAAAATTTTATTATTAGCACTTTGTTCTTATGACATGCAAACTGGAGGAGTTATTAATGCTTCTATGATTTTGGAAGAAAACCTACTTTATAATCATGGAAACTTTATTTTCAGAAGTATGGTTTATAAATTGAGCTCTTCATTTAGGGAAACTGAAGAAAGTTATCGATTTTCTATCATCTTTACTTTTTAAAGCCCCTGTTTTTGACCTCATGATGAATGTGCTTTTAGCTACTAGCTTTGTTAGTCCAATTTTCTACAGAAATCAATCCAATAGAATATGATGTTATATTGACTACATGATACTTAGAAAATGGAGAATTGGTCCATGTGATTGTGGAATGCAAGAAGCTGCAGAGTCTACTATCTTCAAGATGGAAACCTTAGAAAGACAGTGACATAATTCAATCTTAGCATAAATAGTTGTATTTTAAGTTAGTCAGTCAACTGTGATAATTATAGACTGAGGTGTGAAGATCAGATGGCCTGTCAAAGTCCAGGAGACCAAGCAGGAAACACACAAAATTCTCCTTTCTCCATGTTCTTTTCTAATTGGGAATTCAGGAGCTAGGGTAACTCCTAATAATATAAGGATAGAAAATCTACATTTCCAAGTCCACCAATCCTAGTGCTGTTCTAGTCCAGGAAAGCAACTAGAGTCATACTTTGAAGTATTCATCCTGAACACTCATGACCAGTCAAGATGATATGCAAAGTTAACCATTAATATTTTCTTTAATTGTTTTAATACAAAACATTTTTATTCATGGTTCCTCCACCAACTCCTCCCAGATCCTCTACTCCTCTCTATTCACCCAACTTTATGGCAACTTCTTGTCCCAAACTGTCTCTCAAAAAGAAGCCAAAATGCATAAACAAAAATCAAAATAGATGAAAATTATAATATGAACATTGTCAAATGTAAAACTGTGCCCATTAATATTATTCAAAATTATTCAATATGAACTTACATAAAGTGTAATGAAGTATAAATTTGTAATTTAGAATTTCATAGAAATAAATACTCCACTGTAATGACTTAACTTCCTGGCGAGTCCAAATCTAGTATGACAGAATCATCAAAATGGAGAAAGACGTGTTGCCTGTAACCAGAAAAGCAAGTCACTGGTATTCTATGTCATTTCAAAAGCTATGCCCTCAATGGATAAAATAAGTTTAGAGATCTTACGTAGGGATTCTCTATATTCACACATAAAAGCATTCAGGTATGATCATTGTCATGAGAATGATGAAGGTGTATATTCTGAGAATACTCACTTTCAGGTAATAGTTCAAAATAGAAAGTGGAAAACAAATTGATGGATATGCTTATGTTCTTGTCTTTGAGCATATGTTCAAAAGATTAAATGGCAGAAGGAAAGGTTCTGAGCATTCTTAGATTAAACTTATAGGCAAGGCAGACTGGAAGACTATTTTGCAGGACTGCTTCCCTATCTAAATCAACTGTAGCTCAAACATAAAGGAATGTTGCTTTGGTGTTATGGATATATAGGAGGTAATCCAATGAGAAGCCTTTTCCACTTAGCTGCTGGGAAGCAAAAACTCCTATTCCTAAGTTAGTTCACTCTAAGTCAGCAGGAGGTCTAGACATAGAAGTTTTTCTTCTTAAATGATTTGTGGTTGGAGGTTGTCTGCTATGTCTCCCTATATAAAAGCATAAAATACTTTTCCTACTTGTATATAATAAGTTTTAGGATCACTAAGGGCATTATGATAGAGCAACAGCTACTTTTGTAATTATTTACAGTAAATTTTATACTACTGATGAGAGAAGCCTGGATCTTATACACTAAGTAACTGTTGCACTAGCAAAGTACACTCACAGCTCTGTTTTACTATATTTTAAAGTGTATTTCATTAAGATATAACTGATAATATTATCAGTGAAATAGATATTTTTAATAGACAAAAAAATAAAAGAACAGACAAAAACAATAGACTTTCAGCCCCAGGGAAATCAGTATATAACTATAAAAATAATTGTTCATTATATAGTGAGGGATACATATTGATGCTAGATCCTTATCTTTTAGTTTTTAATATGGATTTCAAGTTTAAGAGAAAAGTCAATATGTACACAATACAAAGCACATATTACACACCTTCGCTGCTTAGCTGGAATAAAATCTAAGACAATAGGGTGATCAAACATTATTTTATCCAAGAATCCCATCTAGGTTTCTTGAGAAGTGGCTTAGAATATCTTATGTTGTTAGTTGTTTCTCTAGAGGGCCCTGTTTCTAATAATGTATAGTCCAGCCAATTTTGTCTGCTAAGAATCCACCTTCCTGATACCAAGAGAGCAGACGTTACTCTCTTCATTTTCAGGGAAATTTTGATTGGCTGGTACAATGTATATTTATTCACTCAGGTACAGAGTGTAGGAAAGTCATTTTCATTGCTTATCTTGCTGTAGTCTACACTCAAAGGGGGACTGCTCATTTCACATGAGTGTTTACCTGTTGGCAATAAACTTGATACTCTACTAATGAATGGTGAATACCTTTTAAGTTAGAGTTTGTACTGCTCCAAAAATGTCACTTTTATACTTCTTTTTTTTTCAATGATGAATTGAATTATGTGAAAATTTAATAATCACCTAGATTACCTTTTCTGGTAAGCGGATTAATCTTGTCTTTCTTTTCTGTGAAACATTCCTGAAAATAAAAGATGAATGAAATCTTCCTTCCTCCCTCCCTCTCTCCCTCCCTTCCTTCCTTCCTTTCTTCCTTCCTCTCTTTCTTTTTCCTTTTTCTCTTCCTCTAAGGGTGTCTCAGTTTTTAAAAAATTAAGGGAGAATATCAGAAAGCTGAGGAATCTCTTGACAATGCTGTCATGGTGTCAGTTGTGCGGCTTCCTTTTATTATTGCCAAGTATCACTTATGATGGCCATTGAAATATAAAACTTGAATCTGTGTATGTGGTTAATGCCCCTCCTTCTTATGCTCTATTAACTCTGGGGTTTTCACTTAAAGTTCTGAGGAAAAGGACATGTTCCAGTGGTTTCTTGGGGAATACTATTGCAAAACTGCATATTGTTAGCCATTTATTATAGTTCTTCTTCCAAACACAAAGCCTGCTTTTTCAACGTCTAGCATGACGCATTTTAGAAGTCATTCATTCATGGGAAAAGCCTTGTTTACTTTTTCTTAACAGTAGTTTATGTATGCACCAGAGGCTTGCTAAGTGGCAGGAATGATGTCAGACTCACATGGTATCTCAGTTTCTCTTCCTGTTGCTGTGATAAAATACTCTTAAGGGTTTATTTTAGCTCATAATTCAAGGCACAGTTCTTTGTGGTGGACAATTCAAGACAGCATGAGCTTAAAACTAGTCATATAATGGCCCCATTCAGGAAGCAGAAAGGAAAGGGTGTGTGCTACTTTTCATCTTACATTCTTTACGTTTCACCATCCAGTATTCTCTACCTAGGGAATGATCTCACTGGAGATGGGTCTTCCTATCTCTATTACCATGGTCATGATAATGGCACTTATGCCCAGATACTCATTTCCTAAGCAATTCTAATATCTGTCTTGTTAAGAATAACAATTAACAGTAACAATCAGAGATGGGGGAGTTTTAATAAATTGGTTGTTTACTGTAATATTTGGCTTCTTGTCAATGATGCCTTTTTCTACAGTACTAAAGTCCTGATGTGGAGTCTGGTTCCAGTGGCTTCCCAATAGTTAGATTTTCTGCCCCTTTGATCAACAGACACTTTTCAGTAACTTCCTTTCATCGTGCTAGCCAACTCCAAGACAGTGTCTGATTGTTTAGAGAAATAGGCTACAACCTTGCCATCTGCATTAATGGACCAGCTATAATTCCTTGTCTTTTATGCACATATAAATCAAGTGGCTTATTTGTATTTGGCAGACCTATTGTAGGGGGTCCTCATTAGTAGTCTCTTGAGCAAATTAAAAGCTTCAATAAATTATCTGGTCCAGTACAAACCACCCCAGTATTTCTGTAGCTTGTCATAAAGAGTCTTTGCAAGGAACCCAACATTTGGAAAACTAAATGAGCAGAAATTTACCATGCTTCAGAAACTTTGAAGTTGCCTCAATGTTTATGTTGTTTTCAAGCAATTATAAAACCTAGATATTTTAAATTGATTTATATACTGTTTCCTTTTCTTAAAATATTGTAAGTATTTTTTTTATTTTAAAAAGATACAATTTTTGACATAGATTATGTGAAATCTCTATGGATGACCTTGCAATCTGTATGCCATCTACATATTGTAAAAAAATCCCATTTATTTATTTATTTATTTTTATTTTCATGTTCCTTCTCTCTTGAGCACCACCTTTCTGATTGAGGAAGTTGAGTCTGTGAAAACAGAACCTACCTTTAGAATTTCCTCTGGATATTACATGGAGCCTGATATGTTACAATTATCTGACTGTCATTCAGATCAAAAGCCCAGTGTATTTTAGGAGACATCTCTTTAACCTCTTCCTGAAGACTGAATTTCCCTATTTGCTCCTGTTAGCTGGGGTTTTATTAGATTTATGTATCGTTTGGAGGACCACATGCCTGTAGACTTGTACTAAATTTACTTGTCCTTCACTGACTGCAGGTCCCAGGTACTACTGACGGGGTTACCAAACTATGATGTTAGTCTGTGACCTATCTGTTTGTTCCTAACATCTGCCAAAGTAGGTGACTTTATTCTCTTATTAGAAGCATAGATGAATAGCCTGAATGTTTGTCTACATTGTGTTTTCCTTGAAAGTCTGCAAGTGTTAAAAATCCTTCTGGGTTTGTCTTAAGACATTGTGTGTGCCTTTATTTGTTTAAACAAAGAGAAGTGAAAGACTAATGCACACAGAATAGACTCCCTGTTTATTTGGAAATAATGGAAGGGAAAAACATTCTTTTTCTGGACTGCTATTTGTATTATGGATGGAGATGATGGAAGTTAATTGTTAAACTATTTTGTAATCAAAATTTCAGCCATGAAATTTTGTATGGAGAATAGTTTAAACACCTTGTAGGGAGGACAACAGGACTGATCACCCAAATGCCTAAACTCCACATAGCCTTTGTAATCCTTAGATAAGAAACCTCAAAGAATCCCTTTTCTTGGGACATGTTTTGTTATTTAGTAACTCTACTTGCTTCCTAATATTTAAGGTATTGTCCACAAACATCTAATAATAAGTCCGTTCTAATTTGTCCTCTTTGTTGTCTGTGAAATTCATTTTTCAAGTTTGGACACCCGAAGGAAAAAAGCCATTAGCCATCTCAAGAACTCTCACTTTGTTCCCACACCAGTCATACTTTCAGGAAGGCCTGAGTGTAGGTTTAAGGTAGATTCTTCTGAGAAAGGCCTTGGAATAAAACTGAGAGGCAGGACATGGACCTTGCTGCTCTCTCGCTCTCTCTCTCTCTCTCTCTCTCTCTCTCTCTCTCTCTCTCTCTCTCTCTCTCCTTGTTCTCTAAGTATGGAAGATTAGGCAAATCATATTGTTTTCTAGAGAATTTTCAAATGTGGGGATGAACTGCTTTTTTTGATTAAAATATAACTATTTTGTTTAATTCATGTTCCTTTTGCTGGCCCTCATTCTGACATAAGCCAGCTCATGTAAAAAATCCAATGTCATAATTCTTTTGCAGAATAGATCAAGTTGCAATATATCAACTTTTAAAAATTCAGGGTAGAGTCTTTTCTCCTACTTTTCTAGATCATGATGTAGACATAATGCATTACCTAAAATGACTACCCACTTTGTAACTACTGTTGATTTGCTAACTAACTACTTAGTTTGAAGGAAAGAGAAAACTGGGTACTTAAATAGAATATATCTAAGGGATGAGAGAAGGAGAGGAGGGAGAAAAATTTTACATTATTTTTATAAATATAACAATTTAAATATGTAAATATTGAATTTGGATTTCTTATTTTAGAGAACTGAAACTGAAATAAAACAACTATTCTTATAGAGACTATGAAAGTGAAATAGCAATTGAATAAATAAATAGAGAGAACTGCTCCTAAGTTTCTCTGGAGTTGCTTACTTCAGTGTTGATTTGCAGAATGGATACACACTTTAACCTCATAAACATTAACTTAGAAGCAGCTATGAAAGCCAACATCAGTCATTTTCCTGGCCCTATTTAAAATTTTCTATATTCATTTATGATAAATCAGACTCCCTATAGGGTGAGGAATCACTTCAATCACTTAAATCTTCTTAGGAAGTTGAAACAGAAAATATCTGCATAATTCAGCGTCAAGTTGCAATTCCAGAGCTAAGGCTGGACTTTCCACACATTTTTAAAGATTTAAAACTGTGATTATTTCATTAGATACAGTAAAGACCTTTGACAATATTCAGTACATTCCATGCAAAAAGTGCTGGAGACAGTGAGGATAGAAGGGACATATTTGACCATGAAAAAGACAATTTACCTCAATCTCATATCCAACATCCACTTAAATGGACAGAAACTCAACACAAGTCCACTAAAATCAGGAATAAAACAAGATAGTTCACTCTCTTCAGATCTACTCAACATAGTACTTAAAGTTCTAGCTAGAATAATAAGATAACTGAAGGAGCACAAGGGGATACAGATTGAAAAAGAAAATGCTAGAATATTTTGACTTGCAGAAGATATGATAGTATATATAAATAATGCTTAAAATTCTACCAGGGAAAGTCTAGAGCTTATGAAAACTTTCAGAAAAGTAGCTGGATGAAAAATTAACTTGAAAAACAAGTATCCCACTTATATACAAATGATAAATGGACTGAGAAAGAAATCAGTGAACCACATCTTTCACAATAGTGTTAAATAAAAAAAAAATCTTGCTGTAACTCTCACTAAGAAAATGAAAAAACATATATGATAAAAAATTCAAGTCTTTAAAGAATGACATTGAAGACATCAGAAGATGAAAAGATCTCCCTTGCTCATGTATCAGTAGGATTAACAAAGTAACTCAGAGATCCTCCTGCCTCTGCCTCTCAAGTGCTTGGATAAAAAGCAAGTGCCGCCTGGCAGTGGTGGCACATGCTGATAATCCCAGCACTTGGGAGGCAGAGCCAGGTGGATCTCTGTGAGTTCGAGGCCAGCCTGGGCTACCAAGTGAGTTGTGCCAGGAAAGGCGCAAAGCTACACAGAGAAACCCTGTCTCGGAAAAAAAAAAAATGTGCCACATTGCCTGGCTGCACCTGTTTCTCTTAATGGCTGTTTTTGCAGTTATCATAAAATGCATGCCTTATTTCATTGTGTTAATCAAATATCTATCCTGATAAACATCTAAGTATTAACTTAAAATGAAAATGATTCAGGCTATCAATGAATACTTCTATTATACTATTAGAGAATTAGAATCACGTCAAAACTTTGAGTGTTAAGAGATAAAAATATCAATTTGAATTGATTACATGATGTCCAATTAAAATTTCACCAACATTATAGATCTTTCCTAAAGATCATTCAAGTGAATTTATAAAAAAGTAAAATGTTTACAAATGGGTATTTCCCTTTTCCTTCTACACCTTGCTAATTACAATTTACATAGCTCAATTGGTGACTTAATTCGATCTTACTATTGAATTTGATAACAGAATCATAGTCCTAAACAACTGTGGAAGTTTGAATGTAACTGGCCCCCATAAGCTCATAGGAAAAGACACTACTGAGAGGTTTGCCTTTTTGTAGTTTGTATGGCCTTGCTGCAGGAAGTGTGTCACCATGGAGGCGGGCTTTGAGGTCTCATATGTGCCCAAGCCATGTTCAGCATCTCAGTTCACTTCTTGTTGCTTTTATATCAAATTGTAAAACCCTCAATTCATTTTCCAGCACCACATCTGTCTGCATGTCTTACCATGATGATAATGGACTAAACCTCTGAACTATTAGCCACTCCGATGTTTTTCTTTATAAAAGTTTGCTGTGGTCACACAATAGAAACCCTAATTCACACATCAGCTTAATAGAAACATGGCTATTTTGACATGTAGTGAATGAACTGTTATGAAAATAAAAATGAATATGCACATTCTGTCAATGAATATAAAATATGGAGTAAATAGTGAAATTTTCTGGTGGTATTGTGTTCCCCAAAATATTGTGCACCCTGATAATCTTATCAGCTACATCTGGTGCCCAATGTTCGTGGTACAAATTCATGAAAAAGCAGCTTGCCTGTGGCCTTGTAAGCCCCAGCTCATGCCCGAGCTACACTCTGCTGGTTGTGGTGAGGCACACTCGTAGGATTCACTGAAGGAGACAGAAGCAGAGGCACAAGGATCCCGAGTTTGAGGCCAGCCTAGAAGGCTTGCTAAGGAGAAGCTACAAACAGTGGCAGTGGAACCATGGAGGCAGTGGCTACTGCTCCGAATTGCTGGCTCCTTCTCATCATGTTGGTGACTGAGGTGAGGCTGCTACCTGGGACGAAGGGTTTACTGCTGCTTGTTCAGAGAAAAATTTCCTGGACCATCGTGTTACAAGAAAGCATCGACAAAGGTCAGTTTGGAAAAGTTTGGCAAGACAAATGGTGGGGAGAAATTGCTGTGAAGATTTGAAGATTTTCTCTTCTAGGGAAGAACATTTATGGTTCAGAGAGACAGACATTTATCAGACTGTGATTGCTCTGTACCACAGAGGAGGCAAATTATATATATATATATATATGCAGGGAACCATGAGCACACCTAACAGTGACTTTGAAATCTTCAAAAGATAGATGGGACTCCACAAAGATGATTCCACATGGACTATGATAAAATCATAAGCTGATTAACACCATGGAAAGATCAACTTTGGACTACCAACTGCTCAGGACAATTTTGAGATGGCTAACTGAGATGAACCAGCCTTATAGACTATTTGAACAAGGACTTGTGACAAGCCCTGAACTTTCCCATTATGCAGAGACTAGACAAATGATACAGGACTTTACAATTAACCCCAGAATTTTCTTTTCAGGACTCCCTAAAGATGTCTTCACCCCCAGAAAACAGGAAGTAATTTTAAGAAAAAGATGCCCACATTCCCAAGAAGTGGGGTAGGTAGTTTTGGTTGTTTAATGAGTTTTGGATATTGTCATTGTTTATAATGGTTGGTTACAAGTTGTTAATTGTTAGTGGTCAGGAAAAAAGCTAAACATGGAGAATAGATTCAGAGGTTTTGTTTAAAAAAAAGAAAGAAAAAGAGAAAAGAATATAGATATGAGATAGATCATCAAATCTACACTGAGAAAAAAGATAAAGAAATATTAGGATAAATGGGTAGATCACTGAATCTACACTAAAAAGAAAAAGGGGAAGATAAAAAAATGACCAAAGGTAAATTACTGAATCTATTATGAAAAGAAAAAAATACTTTCTAAAATGGAACTACTTGTTTTAAATAGGATAAGTAATGAAATTTTTTTTTGTCTGAGTTTATCAAATGTTACTGGACTGGACATTGTTATATATTAATGGAGTTTTTGTCTGAATCTGTCAAATGTTAATGGAGTAGACAATGTTAATGTAATTTTTGTTGTTATTGTTTTTGTTTTTCGAGACAGGGTTTCTCTATGTAGCTTTGTGTCTTTCCTGGAACTCACTTTGTAGACCAGGCTAGCCTCGAACTCACAAAGATCTGCCTGCTTCTGCCTCCCAAGTGCTGGGATTAAAGGCATGCACCACCACCGCCCGGTGTTAAGGTACTTTTTGACTGTATATATTATATATACTTATTGGATAGTTTTTCTTGTATTAGTTATAAGCTTTTTTAAATTTTAGACAAAATAAGGGGAAATATGGTGGTATTGTGTTCCCCAAAATATTGTGCACCCTAATAAACTTATCTGGGGTCAGAGATAGAACAGCCACTAGATACAAAGGCTAGAAAATGGTGGCACTCACACCTTTAATCCTAACACTCCAAAGGTAGAAATCCCTCTGGATCTCTGTGAGTTCAAGGCCACATTGAAAACGGCCAGGCACATGCCTTTAATCCCAGAAAGCGAGCCTTTAATCCCAGGGAGTGATGGTAGAAAGGAAAGATATATAAGGCGTGAAGACCAGAAACTAGAAGCATTTAGCTGGTTAAGCATTTAGGTTTGAGCAGCACAATTCAGCTGAGAACCATTCAGATATGAGAAGACAGGCTTCCAGTCTGAGGAAACAAGAACAGCTGAGAAGTTGGCAAGGTGAGGTTAGCTGTGGTTTGTTCTGTCTCCCTGATCTTCCAGCATTCACCCCAATAACTGGCTTGAAGTTTGTTTTTATTAAGAAGAACTTTTAAGATTCCTGCTACAAAATTTTCTTTGCTTCCTGTACATATCGTATTTATATATAAACTAATATTGTGTATTCCATACATAAACTTTGTACTTATAATTTTACCATTATAAAAAGGTTATAAGAAATCTTCCAATTTTTTTTTATTGAGAAGAAAATCAAATAAATTTAATTTAAAATTTGGGTACAATTCTGACAAAGATATAGTGTTTGAGCTTAAAATCAAGTCCTTTGTGGATATTAATAGACTGTTTTTACTTTGGTTCAACCCAGTCTTGTGATCATTTTCTCCATTGGCATTTGAAGCACTCCTTCCTTGAGAGAGGGGCAAAGCTCAAAAGAGTTCTTACTATATACCAGGCTCCTAAAGCTTAGAAAGATGCAAGATTCACAAGGCTCCACCTCAGTTATATCAGACATCTGTGGAGGGGATCTCTAGGAACACAGTTTGCTGACTCAACATATATACTGGGGATATTTCCAGTTATGCACCAGCCAATGAGGTGCCCGTGCTTTAAGCTAGATATGGGTGGGATCATTTCTTCTGTCTACCATTTTTGCCATTATCAGTGGTCAATAGATTTTTGTTTTCTACATTTCTGCAGGAAAAATGACAAAAGCCCACTGTAAACCAGTTACCTCTGTTGGTTCATTGTGAGTAAACATATTTAAAAGGAACTTGATAACAATATACTTGGCCTATATTCATATAAGTTCTTCTCATATTCCCTTATGAATATTTTATTAATTTATACTTCGCCCCTAAATTATGTCTGTAATTCCTTCATCCAGTACTGATCTTTAGTTCAAGCCCCCTCTTTTATTTTTTTTTTTTACTTTTATTTATTTATTTATTTATTTGAGACAGGGTTTTTCTGTGTAGCTTTGGAGTCTTTCCTGGAACTCACTTTGTAGCCCAGGCTGGCCATGAACTCACAGAGATCCATCTGCCTCTGCCTCCTGAGTGCTGGAATTAAAGGCATGCATCACCACTGCCTTGCTAGTCCAAGCCTTTTTTGATCACTTTAATTGCACCACTTTCATTTCATGCCTATTACCAATAGAATGATCACTTTCAGTTCTGATGTTTTTGCTCATTTCACAGACCAGTCTTTAACAAAACCATGAAGCAAGTAGAAGCAATTTGGCTGGTATGGCGTGTATGATATCTCATTACAATTGTTCTAGTCTAACTTGGCTTAACATTCTGTGAAATTTTGGAATATTGAATCAGATTTAGATGGGGTGCATTTGCGCTCACTATTGTACTAGCTAGAAGTAACTGATTACATTTATTTAATTTATTCTCTCTTACATTTTTTCACTATACAAGCATGTATCATAGCATAGCAGTAACCACATACTTCTTTCTTATAATTATTTAGCATTCTCTTTTCTTGTTATATCATAGCATTTTCAGGATAGTCTATGTTTAAAGTGCCATAAAAATCTTTATAGCTAGAAACTAGAGATGCCAAACATAGTAGAGAAACTAATAATACAAAATATATTGGAGATAGTGACTCATTTATTAAATTATAACTTTAAAAGTATTAGGTTTTTATTTTTAATTGTCAGTGGGGGTTATGCCAAGGTACTCACATGAAGGAGAACAACTTGTTCACATCAGGTCTCTATTTCTATTCCGTGTGTCCACAGGATGAAATCTAGTAACCATGCCTGTATCTACTGAGCCATATTTGATATACTTTCTTGATAACATTCATACTATGGAAGGTTGTTTTTAGTTTTTGTATATAGAACAAAGAAAAATTTTAGTAATTCAGATATTCCTATAGTGTTTAATAAGATATTAGTACAGGTGAAATAAACAGAAGGAATAAAACAAGATATTTTATTGTATTAATAAATTATGTATGCATAGCTGAAAAAATTCATAGGTCTTATGATTATAATTATGGTTGCTCAATTTGAAGTAAAAATGTAACCTGGAAATATGATATGTAAAATATCCCAGGAATAAGAAAAGCAAAGAAATTTGATTTTGTGTTTGCCAATGAAACACACTGAAATGTGAAGTACAGAAATTACAAAGATTTAAATAAAACCCTTCGGACTGAAAGTAGGCATCTGCCTAGGCATTACCCCATCACAGTGCAGAGACAGGCCAGGTGGAGAATCCTAAAGGTTATTTCTTTTTGTGGTTTTCTTTATCTTACCCATGATATTTCTCATTGACTGGCATGAATATGATTTTCCGTTGTAATTATAAAAGTTTACATTTAATAAATGTGTCAAAATTTATCAAAATAATACATACATTTGCTACCTACAATTATTATAATGTAATCGAATAAAGTAGAAAAATTAAATAAACTCCTAAAAGGCGGAGATTATAATTTAAATAGGTAGCCCATGATATAATGTGGTTTAACATACAATGGATCTATTCGAGGCAAAGCAAAGGCAGTGAATAAAGAATCATGATTTATAGACTAAGGATTTTTCCTCTTTATGGAATTATAAAATACTCCTTTAAGACATATACTCTATTTTTCAGTAAAAAGCAAAACATCAGGAATAGTCCAAAGAAGGTTAGACCCCAGAGAGTTTAAATGGCCTTGGTTTTAAAGCATATTTCTACCATTGTACCTAATGGAAATTCTTTAATTATATATAAAGTATACACACACATACATATGCAACTAGAGAAGATCATATTGATTAAGGTATCCTTGATGCAAAAAGACAAATGCCACATGCTCTCTTTTATCTGAGGTTTCTAGCTCCATATTTTCAGAAGTAAGCATATTAGTTGGAGTAACATTAGAAATCATAAAAGGAAAAAGGGACCGTTGTTGGGGTAGGAATTTTAGTTTTAGTATATCAGTCATTACTTAAGACTCCCATCCCACAGTATTGTTTGCAGATGAGGGTAGATCAGCCTTATTTATAATGAAGATGAAATAATAGAGAAAATACCCATGGTATATGTTTAAATCATTTTACCTAATAGATTCAAGATGACTTAATGTAATCTTCTAAAAGCTTAACATTAAAGCTTGAAAATCTAATAATTAACTAAAAGCAGTACTTTTGCCTTTTGAAAGTACTAACTTTAAGCAAACTTTACGTCACTAATGGCTATGAGATAACATTTTTCCTCATAAATTCTTACTTATATATACTCAATTATAGTGACCAACTTTTATTTAGCTTACTGATTTCCAATCTGTAAATTGCTAGAAACAACAGAGTCTCATATAACACAACATATAGACAACAAGGACCTCATATATATGTGGACAGGATAATTAGGTATGGCATGCTATGGTAACTCTGATCCTATCATCTCAACTCTTAGTCTGTTTATGGTGTTAACCTCAGATTCCATACTTTCAACTGATGAAAGGACTTGCTCAAGCTTCTCATTTTGAAGTAATCAAAGCTGTGCAGGCTTGATTTATGTTCACTTTGTGTTTTCCCTGCTTCTCAAGAACCTGAGGCCTTCTGAAGCTTTAGTTACATTTTGCTAGTATTACTTCCAACATTATTTTTATAAAGTGATTTTTTATTTCTAACTCTCTGTGTGTGTGTGTGTGTGTGTGTGTGTGTGTGTGTGTGTGTGTTTGTATGTGTGTTTAGGTCCTGCAGATGTCAGCAGTGTTAGGTCACAGTGGACCTGAAATTACAGGTTGTGTGTCCTGGTTATGTGAATCCTAGCAATTGAACCTGGGTTCTCTAGAAGAGCAGGAATCTTTCTTAGCTCCAGAGCCATCTCTCTAGCTCCTCTTTCAAGCAGTTTTGTTTGTTTTTGTATCATGCAATAAACTAAAGAATTGAATTGAATAAAGAAAATATAAGTAACCAGAGAATTTGGAGAAATTATACATTTTAATCACTGTAATGTGTCTTTTTTAACATAAACACGGTGGACTATCTATCTGAAACACAGCCTGACTTAAATGTCATTTATTGAAAACATATTTATGTTTTGGGTAGTAGTGAAAAATTTCAGAAAATGACTTTTTAGCAGTTAAGCGCAGCATGTTGCAACCAATCAACCCAGGAGAACCCAAAAGAGGAAAGCATTACATGCATTACATGACAATTTTATGTTGCAAATGGCACCATGGCTGATGAATGAAAAAGACAAACAAATAGGTGAATGAGAACTGAGTATTGCAGCTTCACAAACACAAAACACTACACTCTTTATGCTAAGAAATTACCAAAATTCACTAGACTATTCCTAATGAACACGTTCTCTCTCTCTCTCTCTCTCTCTCTCTCTCTCTCTCTCTCTCTCTCTCTCTCTCTCTCTCTCTCTCTCCCCTAGGGACACACACACACACACACACACACACACACACACACACACACACAAATGTTATGATCTACCCATTCTACAAGAAGAAAAAGGATCACTATTAATTTCCATTCTGCAAGAAATGGCCAAATGTTATTCAGATGGATTCTTACACTCTTCACTCAGATATCCGATACAGAATTTGTGACCATTAACTGTCTATTGCCCAAAATTTCTACCACAGGCCTGAGATGATGATTGGAATTACTTCAATATAAGAATTTATTCATAACCCTATAATAAAGAAGTGTAGATATTATTGGAGACTTTATGCTGTGTATATTATTTACTTAAACAAAGAAAGACTTTTGATTCATTGAACTATTTATAGTTCGTTTTAAATTGCTTTGTAATGTTAACTGAATATGAGTTATTAAATTTCTAAATGTAGTTTAAGCACACACAAACACTGTGTAAGTATATGAGAATATTTTACTCATGTGGAGTTTTATATTTGTCTTGTTAAATCTTTTATGCTATTAAGATAATCAGAAAAATTAAACTTATTATTATAGATTAAAATCTAATTGAATTTTCTTAATTAAGTAAATAAATGATTATAAATGTTGAAACCGATTTCAGTCTTTCAAACATATAAGTTAAGCACAAAATGAAGTAAAGTCAAATAACTTATAAATAATTATATTAAAACATGTTAAAGGATCAAAGGAAACTAATTGCAAATCTCTTACATACAACTGAAAATTAATTAAAGCAAATGTTACTGATCTAATTTTTACATGTTAAAATGTTTCTCTAACACTACTGAAAGACTAAATGCTTTAAAATAACATATCCTGTCATTGACTCAACATATTTTCTTTCAGTATTAGCATATAGCTATTATTTCTTTTATTTTATATGAATACTCACAGTATATCATGAGTATATCATGAAGTAACATTAAATTCTAATTATAAACTTTCTCATTAAAACATTTATATTCATATCTTTTGGCTGTGAGTGAATATGTTTATTTAAGTGAAGGTAAATGTTGAATGGTCTGGGAAGGAAGAAAATGCATTATTCAACTTGCAAGGAACCATGGAGTTGGCCTTGTCTAGTTTTTTTGAGTGTCATGGGTTTTTCAGGTTAGAGTCCATGGCTCCTAGGGCAATGTGTGCCTTCCAGTTCCTGAGAAATTGATACATTCCCTCAAACAATGAAGTGTTCAGGCTGTTTTGTCTTTCTCTGTATGTTTCCTTAGTAGTCATGGAGGCATGGGATCTTTACAGGACAATTGGGTCTTATGTACCCTGTACAGCTTGCAAACTTCATCATATCTTGGCAACTCCAACTGTCTTGATACTGGCAATTGCCATTATATTCTATTTCTGATAAAGGTATAAATAGTCTGATTGTTCTCAATAAAATTGTCACAGCCTCAGTCTTTCTGTAACACCTCCAGACAGCCAGCCTTAATCCCTCTTGGCCATATCAGGTGACCTTGGCACAGTAAGTAATCAAGGACACTTACATTAATTAAAGACAGGAGATTGACTGTCTGAATTTTATATATTGTGAAGATTTATGAAAAATATAAAATTAGAACGATGTATCTTTAAAAGTTCTTTTAAATTTGAAGCTTATAACTGGTATTGTGGCAAGCTACTCCTTGGGGAGACACTTTTATTAAGTTCCCAGAGAGCCACAAATGTCAAAACTACCTTACTTGAAAATAAATACATTGATATTTTGTTCTTATCTATCAGTTACAGAATTTTAAATTACTCATTGCAAATAAAAGTATAAAATAAACATTTTAAAAACTAAAAAAAAATAAAAACAGGAAATAAATTTATGAGTTTTGTTTTATTTAAAATAAAATTAAATATTTTATAATTTTGATGAAAGGAAATTTCATTTTTTAATTTTCTCTGGCCATCATATATGTCAAGACTATTTTGTTGGTGACTAAGGTTGAAGACGCATGCTGCCTGGGTGCAGGAGGGGTCTTCCCTTCCACCCATTCTCTGTGCATGCTGCTCCTCGCTTCCCTAAGTCTAAACCTTCCTGATACCTGTGTTTTCTTTTGGCTTTTAAACATTTATTTTTCCGTATTTCCATTACTGCATTCTTCTTTTTTTTCTATTTATATTACGACTTTTCCCAGAATATATTTATGCTGATGTCCAAGCAAAATAATGAAAAATTTAAATTTAATCATTTCATTTTTCTTATTTTCAATTTTATTGAGGTAAAATTGACATGTAAAGTCATATATTTAAACCACATAAATTGATATTTTGTTGTATACATACATTGTAAAATAATGATCAATTAACATTTTTAAAATGTTATATTGGCCCATCTGGACAAGAGTTCCCATCTAGACAAGAGAGAAAGACTTCCTGAATCTGGCAGCTCTGTCTGGACCAAGTGCACTGAGAAGACTGAGAACGAACCACAAGGAGATGGGCAGACGTCAAGGCAGAAGTACATACAACCAAATGAAGAGGAATACAGCATCACTAGAACCTAGCCCTCCTAAAACATCTAGACCTGAACATCAAAGATTTGAAGAAGCAGAAGAAAACAGCCTTATGAGTAACATCATGAAGAAGGTACAGGCATATATAAAAGGAATCACAAATGAAACTGAGGAAAAGACAAACAAAAAATGGGAAGAACACTATAAAAAAAAAACTAGAGGAAAGGACAAATAAAACAGAAGAAAACAATAAAGTCCTGTAAGTAAACAATAAAGCCCTGAAAGAAAATCATGAAAAAGCAATGAAACAGATAAAGCAAACAGTCCACGATCTGACAAGGGAAATAGAAAAAATGAAGAAGACGCAAACAGAGGGAATGCTGAAAATAGAAAATCTGAGTAAACGAATGGGAACTTCAGATTCAAGTATAACCAACAGAATGTAAGAGATGGAAGAGAGGATCTCTGGCATTGAAGATGCAGTAGAAGAAATAGATTCATCAATCAAAGAAAACACTAAAGCCAACAAAGTCATGACCAAAAATGTCCAAGAATTTTGGGACACCATGAAAAAACCAAAGCTACGAATAATAGGGATAGAGAAAGAAGAATACCAACTCAAAGGCACAGAAAATATATTCAACAAGATCATAGAAGAAAACTTTCCCAACTTAAAGAAGGAAATGCCTATGAAGATACAAGAAGCATATAGAACACCAAACAGACTAGACCCTCAAAAGTCCCCTTGCCACATAATAATTAAACAACTAAATGTACAGAATAAAGAAAGAATATTAAGAACAGCAAAGGAAAAAGGCCAAGTGACTTATAAAGGCAAACCCATCAGAATAACAACCGATTTCTCAATGGAAACTTTGAAAGTCAGAAGGACCTGGACAAATGTAATGCAGACACAAAGAGACCATGGATGCCAGCCTAGACTAATATAACCAGCAAAACTTTCAATCATCATAGACAGAGTAAACAAAACATTCCAAGACAAAGCCAGATTTAAACAATACTTATCCACAAACCCAGCCCTACAGAAAGCACTAGAAGGAAAATTCCAACCTAAGGAAGTCAGATACACCCTCAAAAACACAGGCAATAGATAAAGCCACAGCATTAAACCCCAAAGAAGAAAAGTACACACACACTACAACCAAAAAATAACAGGAATGAACAATCACTGGTCATTAATATCCCTTAATATCAATGGATTTAATTCACCTATAAAAAGACACAGGCTTACAGAATGGATAAGAAAGCAGGACCTATCTTTCTGCTGCATACAAGAAACACGCCTCAAATTCAAAGATAGACACTACCTAAGAATAAAAGGCTGGGAAAAGACTTTCCAATCAAATGGTCTTAAGAAACAAGCAGGTGTAGCCTTCCTGATATCCAGCAAAATAGTCTTCAAACTAAAATCAATCAAAAGAGATCAAAAAGGGCATTACATACTCATCACAGAAAAGATCCACCAAGATGAAGTTTCAATTCTGAACATTTATGACCCAAACACAAGGGCACCCACATATGTAAAAGAAACATTACTAAAGCTTAAACCACATATAAAACCCCACACATTAATAGTGGGAGACTTCAACATCCCACTTTCACCACTGGACATATCTCCCAAATCGAAACTTAAAAGAGAAATAAAGGATTTAACTGATGTCATGACCCAAATGGACCTAATAGATATCCACAGAACATTCCATCCTAACAAAAAAGAATATACCTTCTTCTCAGCACCCCACGGGACCTTCTCTAAAATTGACCACATACTTGGCCACAAGGCAAATCTCAACAGATACAAAACAATTGGAATAACCTCCTGCATTCTATTAGACCACCATAGTTTAAAGTTAGATTTTAACAACAACAAAAACTACAGAAAACCTGCAATCTCATGGAAACTGAATAATGCTCAACAGAATCACCAATGGGTTAAGGAAGAAATAAAGAAAGAAATTAACGACTTCGTAGAGATCAAAGAAAATGAAGACACCACATACCCAAACTTATGGTACACTATGAAAGCAGTGCTAACAGGGAAATTCTTAGCACTAAATGCCTACATAAAGAAGTTGGAGAAATCTCAGCTGGGCAGTGGTGGGTGCATGCCTTTAATCCTAGTACTCGGGAGGCAGAGCCAGGCAGATCTCTGTGAGTTCGAGGCCAGCCTGGGCTATCAAGTGAGCTCCAGGAAAGACTACGCAGGGAAACCCTGTCTCGAAAAAACAAAACAAAAAAAAAAAAAAAAGAAGAAGTTGAAGAAATCTCATACTAGTGAATTAATAGCACCCCTTCATGATAAAGGTCTTAGAGCGATCAGGAATACAGGGAACATACCTAAACATAATAAATGCAATTTATAGCAAGCCAAAGCCAACATCAAATTAAATGGAGAGAAACTGCAAGCAATTCCACTAAAATCATGAGGTTTGCAGGCAAAATGGATGGATCTAGAAAAAAAAAAAATCCTGAGTGAGGTAACCCAGACTCAGAAAGACAAACATGGTTTGTACTCACTCATAGAAGGATGCTAGATGTGGAACAAGGATGACTGGACTGCTACTCACATCACCAGGGAAGCTACCTGGAAAACAGGACCCCAAGAAAGACAGGGGGATCACCCAATGACAGAGAATTGGATGAGATCTACATGAACAGCCTGGACATGAGTGGGAGTAATGAAGTGCGAGGATCGAGAGAAAGAGAACTTGCAGGAGTGGGAGATTCCAGATGAATCAAGAACAGAGAGGGAGAACAAGGAATAGGAGACCATGATAAATGAAAACCACATGATAATAGGAAGAAGCAAAGTGCTAGATAGGCCAACAGTAGTCCAGAGAGGTGCCCCTGCAATGGACTGCTGGCAATGGTCAAGAGACAGCCCAAACTGACCTACTTGGTGATGGGATGGCCAAACACCCTAATTGTCGTGCTAGAAACCCCATCCAATGACTGAGGGAACTGGATGCAGAGATCCACAGCCAGGCCCTGGGTGGAGCTCCGGGAGTCCAGCGAGAGTTGTTGAGACCAAGGTTGGATAAAGCACAGGGACAAGTGGCCAAGTGAATGGAGGCACATGAACTGTGAACCAAAGGCTGAGAGGTCCCCAACTGGATCAGGCCCTCTGAATAGGTGAGACAGTTGATTGGCTTGATCTGTTTGGGAGGTATCCAGGCAGTGGGACCGGGTCCTGCGCTAGGTGCATGAGTTGGCTGTGTGAAACCTAGGGCTTATGCAGGGCTGCTTGGCTCAGCCTGGGAGGAGGGGACTGGACCTGCCTGGACTGAGTCTACCAGGTTGATCTCAATCCTAGGGGGAGGCTTTGCCCTGGAGGAGGAGGGAATGGGGGGTGGGCTGGGGGTAAGGCAGGGTTGGGGTGGAATGGGGGAGAACAAGGGAATCCATGGCTGATATGTAGAATTAAATTACATTGTAAAATAAAATAAAATAAAATAAAATAAAATAAAATAACTCCAAATGTCAAAACAGAAGAACTAACAAAGCAAGTAAAAATCCCTGCTGTCAGAATGTCTCAGTGGGTAAAAATGTCTCCAACCTGAGTCTGAGATCAGGTACTCAGAACCACATGCTAATAGGAGACAGCCTATTGCCACAAATTGTTCCTTTACTTTACTCAGGTGACACAGACGTATGTGTGTGTGTGTGTGTGTGTGTGTGTGTGTGTGTGTGTGTGTGTGTGTGTGTCAAAATGTTATATTGAGTGCCTCTGTCAAGGTCCAAATATTATGGTTTAGAAACTAATACTAGCAATGAATATGTTATGTATAACTAGATGGTAATTTTCCAGTAACTGAAAACAAATTCGAAAAATGCTATCCCTTTAAGGTGAATATAATATCTGGTGGAGTCTATTGTGTAACTTACAAAGTAAATATGCTATTAAAATAAGTTAAATAATTTGTCTGTATCTACATACCAGAACATACCCCATATCATTCAGACCATATCACCTACCACTTAAAAACTGCATACCCCATACACCTTACAGCACAGTACCCACACTGCACATTATGTGTGATTTACTAACACAACACAGCATATACCAAACATTATATATATATTTAGACATAATATATACTACATCAACACACACACACACACACACACACAACACACACACACACACACACACACACACACACACCACATATAATACACAAACACAAAAAATAGAATAATGTTATTTATGACTTATAGAGTCAATATCATAAAACATGACAATGAATAATATACTTTTATATAAAGGATATCTATTATCTATTAATAACTTCTACCAGCCGAAATATGCACTAGAAGTGGAAGTAAACCTGCTTTAGAATTGAATATATTTTTTTAAATTTAATATATTTATATAAAACAATGAACTGGAGTTTCTAGATGGGGCAGTTCTTTCTTCTCTCCACTCTCTTTTAAACTCTGCTCACCATTTACAGTTTAAGGAGGAATGTCTGAGGACCCGTCCATTGAAAATTTAAAAATAGAGTAAAATAAATAAAATAACATAAATACCTACTAAGGTCTGTCTCTTTACTTGAAGCCTACACCATCTCGAACTTTCTTTGTCAGTACAGACTTGGAGGGGCTGTGAACTCATTTCCTCTTTGGGAGTGGCCTTTGGTTGTTCTCCATCGATAGAAGTTGACAGAAAAGCAATGAAGCTAGGCAGGTAGCAGAGACAGGCTCTTCTTCTTTGCCTATATTCCAAAGTTTCTTCTTATTTATTAGCATTGTGTTTCCATCAGAAAAGAGAATTACATGATGGTAGTCTGTCAAGGAGTCTGGTCAGCTAGTTCTACCTTGCACTTTTAAAATCTAGTCTGGAAGCAAACACAGCACACATCCCAGGCAAACTTCTCCTGGAGAAGTCAGAAGTCAGTACCAGGGGACTCTTTTTCACAGATCTGAAAGATACTGGTTTCTTCAACAGTTTTAATTCTATTTTATGTTTCCAGATCTTCAATATCAAGTTGTTATTTTTCATATAAATTTCCATCTATTCTAATAACAGCTATGGTCATGTCTTTTGACTAGATTTAAAAAATGTATTTCTTCAAAGTCTCATATTTCATCAATAATTCTTTACTTTTTTCTTATATTAATTCTCCATAGCAGTTTTCTGCTTTATTAATATTTTGTCATGTATAATTTCAGGGAGAAAGTGGCTATTTACATGTTCACACCCACAGTGACAATAACATTAACAAATAATAAACAGATGAAAATATGCACAGTATAAATAAATAAATAAATACCCATGGTAAAAAATTAGATAAATAATCCTAAAAATATGGAATACTATTCTTAAATTTTCCACTCAGAAATATATTATGACATTTAGACATTATAAGTATCTTTGCATATAATCACTTAGTATAAAACAAATTATGTAGGAAATTTTAGTTGAACTATCAATTAACAAAATTTTTAATTATTTAAAAGTTTATATACAATATATTTTCATCATGTGCTTTCCCCTCCACAGGCCTTCTCAGATATTTTCTATCTCTTTACTCATCCAAATTCATTTTCTTTCTGTGACTCAGAAAAAAATTAAAAATAAATTATATACATAGAACAAAAACAAAGGACAAAATAAACAAAAATAAGAAAATAAGATTAGAAAAATAGGGAAACAAGTCAACACAAAAGCATACAGGAAAAATATGGAGTCTGTTTTGTGTTGGTAAACTACTCCTGCATATGAAACCTGCCTTGGAGTTTGGTTGACATAACTAGTAAGCCTCCATTGTTGAAAATGGACTTTCACATTCCCATCAGTTATCATTTTCAAATAACTTCTTTGTTAGGGAGGTGGGGAGTGTCTTCACTTCCTAATATCAGAGCTGAGATCTTCTCTGGTTTGAAATTATGTAGGTTTTAGATATACTATCACAGTGTCTGTGAGTTCATGTGTATCAACCCTGTTGTGTTTGGATGACATTATTTACTCGCAGCCATTCCCCAGTTCTGGCTCTTACAATTCTGCTTCCTCTTCAGCATACATCTTTGGGCTTTGAGAGAAAGAGTTAGATAAAGGCACCCCATTTAGGATTGGCTATTCTGAAGCCTCACTCTCTTTACATTGTTCAGTTGATTACCATCTACTGAAAGAGGAAATACCCTCTGCTTAGGGCTGAGTGATGCACTGATCTATGGGTATATAAATAGCTTACTATAAGTCAAATTTTTATGTTCCTTCAGCAAAAAATTAGTACAATTTTTTTTTCCATAGGACCCATATATCAGTCTTGATTTTTTTTTTTTTAGCAGTTCAGCTATGGGTACCATCTTATGGATTAAGCCTTAAATTCAAACAAAAACACAAATGTTGTAAATGTTCTCACACATACAAATGTTGTAAATGTTCACACACACACACACACACACACACACACACATATATATATATATATATATATATATATATATATGTATGTATTTGCTTTTCAGATGTAGATACGTGTGTCTCAGAACAAGCACAGAGGTTAGGTAGCAATTATGCGACTGGCATGGAGAAAAGAATCTTCCAAAGAGTAGAAATAGAGTATAGTATGGTAAAGACATAGAAAGAAAGTCAAACTATGTAGCCAAATTTCTAAGCAGTCTTATTAAATAAAAAAAAAAAAAAAAAAAACACAGAGCCAAATATAGGGGTTAAAGCCTTAGAGATCAGGGAACTTTTTGAGAGCCACCAGCTAACATTAACTCTCCATGCCATAGATTGCAAAGAGAGTCACTTCCTGTAAACCAAAGCCTTTATTGCCTTGCTGTTCTGCCCTCTCATTGGCTCTTAGCCCAGCTACCTCACTTCCTTGCCAGGTCTCTATGGTTGGTACTGGGATTAAAGGCATGTGTCACCATGCTTGGTTGTTCCCTAGTATGTCCTTGAACACACAGAGACCCTTCCTGCCATGTGATTGGATTAAGGGTGTGTGCTACCACTGCCTGACTTTTGTGTTGTTTGCTATTTCCTCTGATCTCTAGACAAACTTCATTTATTAACATACAAATAAATATCACCACATTTGAGCATGAATAAAATATCACCACAAGACTAAGGGTCAACTAATGATAAAGTTCTTTGGAAAGTTATATGGAAACCTAGTACTATAAAGTTTCCTAAAGCATATTCAGTATGAAAGGTATTTAAATAAAGTCACCATTTAAGAGAGACAATGCAAACGATAGACATCTTATTCTACAAAGTAAAACCTTCACTTTGCCAAGAATGATTTTAAACCTTCTTGAGTCATTGCCAAAATGGGTTCTATAGGTCCCCAAATATCACAGGTTATTTCCAAGGCTACTGGTGTCCTTTTCAAAACCTGACAGTAGGACCATATTGCTGAGGAAAACAGTTACTTATGTGACTGACCTTGAGGAAATTGAACTATTTCCCCACTAGATAGATGCACCAACTTCATTGACTAGCATTCTTGCTGCTAGAAAGTACTTTGTATAGGCTTGGAGAAAAACAGCCACTGTCAGTATCATATAGCTACAAACCCCATGACCACCTTCAAACAGCAACCTGTTTGCAATATATATTGGTACAACAATGGCACACATATTATGGGAGTCATATTTATAAATATCATATAAATTAAAGGGAAATGAACCAATTTATGAACAGGAAATACATTTTAATTGTGTGGAATAGTAGATTATTTTTTAAGATATAGAAAATGTTTGAAGATATTGTTTGAAGACATGTTCCACTAACATTTTACGTATATGTTTAAAATGCGTAAGATGTTTTATGTGTATGTTTAAAATGTTTTAAATGTCTCTATGAAGTACATATGAACTCCATCTCAATACCTTCCCCCAAATCCTTCCATACAATTACTTCATTACTTTATTACCTACCTGGCATCTGTTACCATTTGAGGTCATCACTCATTTTTAAAGACTTTAATAAATTTAATAGAAATTATTCCATGGAGAATTGATGAAATTGAGTCTTTATAATTTGAATAGTATCACAAGAGCAAGAGTGAAAACATTGTTCTCTCAAAATCAAAACTATAAAAAATTATCTATAAAGGTAAGTGTTATAAAATATAATTCTTTCATTTCATGATTCAGAAAAGTGATTGTTTCTCTAAAATTTTCTTACTTGTGATGAATCTGTATTCTTCACACAAAGTATAATAAAGTATATTTATAAATATTTTATTTTAAATAGATTCCTATGATGTCACCTTGCTCTGATTAATTTATAGATATCTCATATTCAGTCCCATTCCATGGTTATTTTATGAATATTAAATTTATATTGACCTAGATACTACAAATATGAAATACAAAATTGGATATATATATGAATGGCTTTTCAAGAAACTTAAAAACTTTGTGCCTTGAGATCTTATGTGTTTATAAGGCAAGTTTTTTAAAATGACATCTTCAAAATAGATATTGTAAATTATTAATTTTGTTGACGAAAGCATATATTATGATTTTCCCTTTCAATATTGAAAAGATAATAATAAATAATATTTTAATGGAAAAGTATATAGCAAAGTCAACTCAGAAAACTGGGATTATTACAGCAAGACCCATTCTCAAAACAACAAAAGAAAACAAAAAGTAGAAGCATACACACACACACACACACACACACACACACACACACACACACACACTCACACACCATGGATACAGAAGGACAGAGACAGCAAAAGAAGGAGGACTCAAACATGGAGGGATGGAGAGTACTCCCGTCTTCGGAATCACTCTCACAGTCATTCCACTAGTTTCTGTTTGGGCAGCTGGTATTGAGATGTATGAAGCCTTCTGTTTGTGTTCTAAACAAACAAACAAACACACACACACACACACACACACACACACATATATATATATATATATATATATATATATGATACTAGTTCAGAGGTGAATACATGTGTAGGAAACATATGCCATAAAGATGATGGATAACCTGATTACTAACTTTCATCTTCAAATATAAAAAAGATATTTTAACTGAATTGTCGTAACACTGCTACTCTCCCTGAATTGGGAGGGCCTCAAATACAAATATATTAAAAACAGGGAATTTTGTATTGGGCAAGACTGACACGCAGTGGTCTTAATGAAAGAAAAAGTGAGATAAAGGATTCACATGCAATGATGGATCAGGAAGGGTAAATTGGGGTAGCAGATAAGAGGTTATGGTAGAGGAGATCTATAAGAAGGGAAAATAAATACTAGAGACCTTTCAAAACAGCCATATGGAAATCTAATAGTTAGAAAATTCCTAAAATATTCACATGTGCATATATGAAAGGAACTTTAATGGGTATACCATACACAGGGAGATAATACCTCATCTAGATATTGCATGCTAGCAAATTAAAACCATGGAACCATGAGTGGGTTACTTTTTTTTTTTTTGAGCTGTTGACCAATAGAGTCAAATATACTCCTCAAACTTTATAGACCAGCTATTGCCAATATTCTTGGTTTGCTCCAGAACTCAGCAGTAAATTCCTATTGCTGAAGGCACCATATAATTGAGTAACAGATTATACAACAATAAAGTTAATACTAACCTTGATGCTACATCCCTACTGGTTAGCTTTCATCATGCTGGAAGTTGATATTCACATAACTAACAGACAAAGTGACCCCTGGTCTCATGTAGCTATGAATACTTTAAACTTCAATCTGCCCAAGCATATATGCCAACTGGTATAGTGGTGGCATGAAAGCTATGGGACTAACCAACTGCTTTATCTTTAGATATACGGAAATATCCATTAGATGACACTGATAAAGGGGCCCATGCACTCTGGATAGATAGGTCATAGCACCTAGAAGAAATCTAATACTGTTATTCTGATAAATTGACATAATATTAAAATAACTCCTAATGACTTACTGCTATAACCATAGATCAGAGTATCAATTGCTCAATCTTCAGAAGCTTCTATTTTTTTCAGGCTTCAGAAATTGATTTTATTTATAAAACTGCTTTTATTATTTTCAGGCTTGACCTTACACATATAGAATATGCAGCCCACCCCCCATTCCCATCTCCTTCAGGGCAAGACCTTCCCTGGGGATTCAGCTCAACCCAGTAGATTCAGTAGATTCAGTCCAGGCAGCTCTAGTCCCCTTCTCCCTTCACCCAGACTGAGCAAAGTGTCCCTGCATAGGCCCCAGGTACCAAATAGCCAGCTCATGCACTAAGGACAGGTCCTGGTCCCACTGCCTGGATGCCTCCCAAAGAGTTCAAGCTAATCAACTGTCTCACTATCCAGAGAGCCTGATCCAGTTGGGGGCTCCTCAGCTATTCGTTCATAGTTCATGTTTTTCCACTCGTTTGGCTATTTGTCCCTGTGCTTTTTCCAATCAGGGTCTCAACATCTCTTGCTCATATAATCCCTCCTCTTTCTTGCTGATTGGACTCCCAGAGCTCCACCTGGGGCCTGGTCATGGATCTCTGCACCTGCTTCCATCAGTCATTGGATGAGAGTTCCATCGTGACAGTTAGGGTGTTTGGCCATCTGATCACCAAAGTAGGTCAGTTGCAGCTTTCTCTCGACCATTGCCAGTAGTCTATTGTGGAGGTATCTTTGTGGATTTTTGGGAACCTCTCTAGCACTTTGCTTCTAGAAGTTAATCTTTTCAGTACCCTCAAATGCCTGACATACACAGATGAAGAGGCAATGGAGTGTTAATCACAAAATGAAATAGATACATTGCAACCCTCTCTCAAGAGCTCAGGGACCTTCTTTGAAAAGAGGTATAAATCACATAAGAAACAAAATTGGAAGATCATATCAATGAAACAGTCATTTCCAGACAACAGTATATATCTACCCAAACCAGACAAATCCCAGAATGAAACTGGAAAGTTGGGCTCAATATTCTACCATAAGATGAGCAGCTATTAGTGTTGATAAAAACTGAATGAATGAGAGTCAGTTAATATTTTTTGCTTGTGTGTGTGTGTGTGTGTGTGTGTGTGTGTGTGTGTGTGTTTAAGATGGCATTGACCACAAAACAGGGCAATAACGTTCTCTTGATTACTTGGGCAACTCAAACTGGATTTATTGGGGGTTAAGGGAAAAAACCTCAAAGTAGTTAGTGATGGAGTAAAGAATAGAGAGGGTTTGAATACACTAAAAAAAAAGCATTGTAAGAAATTCTCAGAGAATTCCTAAGAGTATTGTTTTAAAATACAATAAAATAAAGGTGTTCTCAACCAGTAAAAAATTAAACAGAGAAACACTGTAGCTAACAGATATTATGTACTAAATGGACCCTAACATGTATCTACAGAACATTTTGCCCAGACAAAAGAATACACCTTCTTCTTAGCGCTTCATAGAACATTTTTCAAAACTGAGCACATAATCAGTCAAAAAGCATGTCTCAACACATACAGTAAAACTGAAATAACCCCGTACATCCTATTAGAACACGACTGATTAAAGTTGGATATCAACAACAACAGGAATCCTACAAACTCTTGGAAACTTAAAAATTCTCTACTGAATGATTGCTGGATCAAGATAGAAAAAAGAAATTAAAGGCTTCATACAATTCAATGAAAATGAATTCACAGTATACCCAAACTCAAGGCACAAAATGAAAATATTGCTAAGAGGAAAGGTCATAGCAATAAGTGCCTTCATAAAGAACATACAGAGATTTCATAGTAGCAACTTAATAGCATACCAGAAAGCTCTAGAAAAAAAATCACATAAAAAGATTAGACAGCACGAAATAACGAAACTTAGAGAACACTACAAAATTTAGAGAACACTACAAAAAAATTAGTGAAGCAAAGAGTTGGTTCTTTGAAAAAATCAACAAGATAGACAAACCCTTATCCAAATGAACTAAAAGACAGACAGAAATACAGAAATTAACAAAATCAGAAATGAAAAGGGGAGTATAACAACAGACACCAATAAAGCCAAGGAATCATTGTAACATATTTTTCAAAACTGTACTTAAAAGATTGAAGACTCTAAGCTGGGCAGCGGTGGTGCATGCCTTTAATCGCAGCACTTGGGAAGCAGACCTAGGTGGATCTTTGTGAGTTTGAGGCTAGCCTGGTCTACAGAGCGATATCCAGGACAGGCTCCAAACCTATACAGAGAAACCTTGTCTCAAAAAAACAAAAACTAAAACAAAACAAAAACAAAAAATGGAAAATCTAATATAAGTGGATAATTATCTTAATAGATAACACTTATAAAAGTTAAATCAAGATCAGATAAACAATTTAAATAGAACTATAACCCCTAAGGCAATAGAAGCAGTCATTAAAAGTCTCCCAACCAAAAAAATAGCCCAGGGACAGATGGTTTTAGCACAGAATTCTAACAGACTTTCAAAGCCAAGTTAATGCCAATATTCCACAAGTTATTATACAAAGTAGAAACAGAAGAAACAAATTCATTTTATGAGGCCATAGTCATACTTAGGCCAAAACTTCCAAAAGATTCAACAAAGAAAGAGAATCATAGACAAGTTTCCTCATAAATATAGATGCAAAAATACTCAATAAAATACTTGTAATTTGAATCCAAGAACATACCAAGAAGATCATCCATCAAGACCAAGCAGACTTCATCCCAGACACGCGAAGATAATTAAACATATGAAAATCTGTCAATGTATTCCACCATATAAATAAACTGAAAGAAAAAAATACAACAACACATGATCATCATATTAGATGCTGAAAAAGCCTTTGACATAATCCAACACACCTTTATGATGAAAGTTTTGGAGAGAGAAAGGATAAAAGGGAAATACCTAAACAGCATAAAAGCAATAATATGCAAGAAGCCTATAACCAACATCAAATTAAATGGAGATAGAAATCAAAGCAATTTCACTAAAATCAGGAAAAAGACTAGGCTATGCACTAACTCCATAGCTATTCAGTATAATGTTTGAAATTCTAGGAAGGGCAATAAGACAACTAAAGGAGATACAAATGGGAAAGAAAGAAATCGAAAGTATCACTATTTGCAGAAGATATGGTAGTATATATAAGCAACTCATAAATTCTATCAGTGCACTCTTACAGCTTACAAACACCTTAACTAAAAAACAGCAGTAGCCCTCTTATTTACCACCAGACTGGGGATGAAATCTAAAAAACAACACCTTTCACAATAGGCACAAATAATAGAAAATATCCTGAGATAACTCTATCCTAGCAAGTAAAAGGCCTTTATGCAGAGGTCTTCAAGACTATGAAGAAAGAAATTAAAGAAGGTATCAGAAGAAAGAAAGATCTCCCATGCTCATGGATAGATAGGATTAACATAGTTAAAATAGCCATCCTACCAAAAAGAATCTGCAGAATAAATGCAATCCTCATTAAATTCCAACACAATACTCAGCTTCAGGTGCAAAAACAAAAGCAAAACAAAACAAAGCAAAACAAAACAAAACAAAAACAGGATAGCTAAAATAATTCTGTATGATAAAAGTATATCTGGAGGTATCATCAGAACTGATTAAAGGCTATCTGACAGAGCTTTAGTAATAAAAACCACATGGTATTGGCAAGAAAACAGACAGGTTGATCAATGGAATCAAATTGAAGACCCAGATCCAGATGCATATTCCCATAACTATGCACATTTGATTTTCGACAAAGAAGCCAGAAATATACAATGGAAAAACGAAAGCGTCACCAAGAAATGGTGATGGTTTAACTGGATGTCAGCATCTAGTAGAATGCAAATAGGTTCATATCTACCACCCTGTACAAAACTCAGGTCCAAGTAGATCAAAGTCTTCAACATAAAACCAGATATGATGTATCTGATAGAAGTGAAAGTAGGGAATAGCTTTGAGCTCATTAGTACAGGAATCAACTTTCTGAACAGAACATTGGTAGGGCATACACTATGAAAACAATCAATAAATGGGTCGTCATGAAACTTAGAAGCTTCTGTAAGACAAAGGAGACTATATAAAGTACAGAACAGCAACCTGTAGAATGGGAAAAGATTTTTTTTAATCAACTCTACAACTGACAGAGGGCTTAAATCCAAAATATATAAGCAACTCAAGAAACTAAAGAGCAACAAAACAAATAATCCAATTAAAAAAAATAGAGTACAGACCTCAACAGAGGAATCTCAAATGGCTAATAAACACTTAAAGAAATGTTCAACACCATTATAAGGGAAATACAAATTAAAATTAGATTGGGATTCCATCTCACACCTGTGAGAATGGCTAAGATTAAAAACACAAGTGACAGCTCATGCTGGTATGCATGAGGAGAAGCAGAACATGGCTCCATTGCTGGTGAGAATGCAAACTAGTACACCCACTATTGAAATCAATATGGTATTTACGCATAAAATTGGAAACTGATTAACATCCAGATCCAGCTATCATACTCTTGGGAATATATACAAAGGATGCTCCATTAAATCACAAAGACACTGGCTTAGCCATATTCATTGGAACTTTATCAATAATAACCAGAAAGTAGAAATAACCTAAATATGCCTCAACTAAAGAATGGATAAAGAAAATGTGGCACCTTTACACAATGGAGCATTACTCAGCTGTTTAAAAAAACAAACAAAAAAAAAAAAAAAAACAAAAAAAAAAAAAAAAACAACGATGACATCAAGAAATTTGCAGGGAAATGGACTGAACTAAAAAGATCACCCTGAGTAAGTTAACCCAGGCCCAGAAAGACACACATGTTATATACTCACTTCTAAGTGTTTATTAACTGTTATGTAAAGTGTATCCATGCTACAACCAACAGACCCAGAAAGGCTAAGTAACAAGGAGAGCTCAAAGTGAGATACATGAATTAATCTCTCTGGTAAGGAGGGATAGAATAGATATTGTTGATGGACTGGGGCATCTGCAGTTGGGAACAGTAGGAATCAGGTAGGGGTGAGAGGAATGATGGGAGAAGATACCATGAGAGGGGGAGATGACTGGAATTGGGTTATTTTGGGGGTGATGGATGTAGAAACCTTGTGCAGTGGAAACTCCATGGGATCAATGAGAGTGACCCTAGGAAATCTCCTAGTAATAGGGGATATGGGGCACAAACCGGTCATCTTCTATAACCAGGCAAGTGTCTTAGCAGTTGGATTGGAATGTTAAACCAGCTACAAACTTTTGACCTACAATCTGTCCTGCCTGTAAGAAGTGGTTGGGGCAATGGTGGCACAGATCTTGCAGAAGTTGCCAAGCCATGACTGGTCCAATTTAAAGCCAACCTATGAGAGAGATACCATGCCGGACACTGGCTGATTGATTAGGAACCAAAGGCAAGGCAGCCCAGAGACCCCAAGATACAACCAAACATGACAGGCAAAAAAAAAAAATATCTTGATGATATTCTCCATACTATAGGTCAGTGCCAAGCCTAATTATCATCAGAAGGGTGTCATCCAGCAACTAATGGAAACAGATGAAAAAACCCACAGACAAACAATAGGCATAGCCAAGGGAATCCCACAGAAGACAGCATTGTAAGAGTCAGGTGGGTCAAGAAGACCACAAAATCACAGTCCACATAATCAACTAAGCAAGCTCACAGAGGCCCACAGAAACTGAAGTCACAAACAAGGACCCTGTATAAGTCTGAGATATATGAATTTTGTTTAGAAATTTGTACATTAATAGTTTAACAATAACTAATAACAAATAGGAGTAATTATTATAATGTAACAAAGTTTATGTGAATCTGTCTCTCTCATTCTCTCTCTTCCCTTTCTTCTGAATAAATCTCATTGTATTATATTCACTGATCTTTGGACAACAAATGACCATAAGAAATTGAAACTGTCAAAAAAAAAAAGCCATAAATACTCTATCCTATTGTCTATCAAACAAATATTAGTAAAATGGCTTATAATTTTGCCATTCTTAGGAAAATGGCTTAACCATACATCCAAACTTATCTCTAGAAGTATGTGCCTTGAATTGAGGTAATCAAACATCTATGTTCCTTATGTTCTTCACAAGGTTTCTAGTCATGTTTTTATATAATAGTGGGCATTAAATGGTACATTAGATTTATAGCATTAAGAAAGACCATCTACAATCTCTTCTAACAAAGATTTCTGTCTATTGACTAAGCATTCAAAACACTAACTTGAAGATTAGTCAACAAATTATGAATGCAGTAAAGACATGACTTTATGATTTTTTTATATTTATATTTTCTGTTATCATACATTAATAAATCTGTTGAGTTCCTCACCCTCACAAAAGAAGACTCTTAAGAATGCTATTGTCTTTTTTATTTTTCCTAAAATTTCTCATGTTTCTAATTTCCTCTAAACCCAGTGTTATTTACAATGCCAGACATAATTACTACAGAGTTTATATAGCAGAAAATTTCACACACACATACACACACACACACACACACACACACACACACACACACACACACAATCAGAGTAGTAGCATGGTCTTTTTGCTTGTTGGGTTCCTGAGGTGTGGTCAAAAAAATGCCATGCTAAAATAAGTATACACTTATGCATTGCTAATTTCAAGCTGCCTTGACAGAAGCCATCTGACAAGGTAAATTTTAACTTATGCTCACAGCACTGTTTGTTCTTACCTGATTTATGTGTCAACAGAAGAAGGGTCTAAATTAAAGAAGTTATGGATATGTTGGAATTAATGACTATCCTTTGATCAGATCAGTAGTCTATTTTCTTTCTTCTGCACTATGAATACCCATATAGTGTGCTGTACTACCATTAAACATGTCCCTAGAGAAGTTATGTGTGAATTAGAATATGAATGACTACAATTTCCTTAAAAGATGAATAAATAAATACATTTCTAACTGACCATCAGCTATTAAGTGCTTCCTAGTATGTTTAAAGTCTTTGTAATATTTACTAAGGACATGCTACATATAAGCAATAATGTTCCATCAAAGTTTCCTCTATATGCCCTGGAAAAATGTCCATGGCTCTTTTGTATTTTCCTTTAGTTATATTTCTTCCTTAGTTTTGCATACTAACTCTTCTGTATCTGGAGTCTTTCTTATTGCAGCAGGGAAAGTCTTAGTCTTCTTTGACAGCCTCCACATGATCTTAATAGTAATATTTTCTCTTTTTCCAGTTGCTCAGAATATTGACCCGCACTCTCTAATTTACACTGGATTTTTCTCCTTTTAAAAACTATTCAGTGAATGTTACGATCATACACTTTTCCCTGAAGAATAAAGATTTTCACTTTTTGGCAATATTTTTAGCTTATATTTGAGATTCAGCATTTCAAAGTATCAGTAAATTATTCCTTCCTCAAGATAGAAGTGATATTCTGATGTCATCAATAATCATGACTGATCATTTTTTTTTTTTGGTCAGAGGCAATTATATAGTAATTCCAGTTGTAAACAACCTGTATATTTACTTGAATGGGCTACACCATCATGTCTAAATCTCCACTGTCCCTTATGACTTGTGGTCATTACAGCTCACAAGGATTATAGACACTAAAGGAATAAAACAATTCTTTATATTTGTATTCCTTAGAAGCAAGTAGGCTAACCCCAAGTCGGCCGCAGAACTAACTCATTAGTAGATTTCTCCTTACATGTAGCTGTCCATTATTCAGATAAATTCTGTTTTGTAAGCCAATATTTAATAAAGAGCATTAAAATTACATTTGACTTACATTAATAACATGGCAATAAATGAATGATCATGTCTAGCATTGTGTTATTCCCCATTCCCAATTGCCATGTTTTTATTAATCATTAAATGCATGAGTCTTTTGGAGATTTTTATGCCTGTCACAAATGAAATCATCCTTACTTTAATCATATTACCCATGTAAATGTTACCGTGACCTGCAGTACAGGCCAATCGTTATGCAAATCTTAGCCAACATAAATGCTTTGCCTTGATATTTTGCATTTTCCAGTTTCATATTAAGAGTTAGAACTCAATCTCATTATTCTCATCATCCCCACAAGCCTTCACTTCAGGAGAGGTTAAGCTTTTATTCTCATACCCCGATGCAAGATATAACAAGATGCAACACAGTCCTCATTAATGTTATTATCCTATACTTTGAATGCTCAGTGGTTCTTTGTGACTGAATAATTGACTCATTCCCTCAGCAGATTTCAGTGTCTTTGGGCCAGTTAATTTTGAAGATATGTTACAGATATAGAAAGATAATTAATGAATAATTTTGAAACATAAAAATTAAGCTGTAGTGCACAGTATGCACAATTCTCTGTGGCTACTTAAGAAAACTACTAAAACTGAAATTATTTTAAGACAACAAATCCACAACAATTACATAATTGTTTCACATACTTATAGAATCCATAGTAGCAACAAAGGTTAAGTCAAACATGTATGCATTCTCTTGAATATATTATATATGTTGTAATATTTCTAGCTTCTATATTTCATTAATTTTGATTTTCAAATGAATTAGACTTCAACTAATTTCATTTTAAATATTGTTCAAAAGTAATTATAGTTGTATATATTATAAATTAATTAATTTTATAAAAAAACAGATGATTAGGATGCATGCCTCATTAAACATATATAATTCAATTTCCTTGATGATAGAAGTATTATTTTCACAAGTCAGTTACACAAAATTCATGTCAAAACATTTTTTTTAAAAAAAAAAGATCTCTGAGAAATGCACTCAATTTTCATATGCAGACCAAAATTAGATTAATACTAAATTCTGAGCAATATGCATTTAATATTGAGAAAATAATTCCATATGTCATTTTGTTATATTACTTATGTAACAGATACATTATGTTACAAATGTATCTGTAATATATGTTTTTTAATGCTCTAATATTCTTTTTTTGCTCTGCCTTATTTTTTTAATTTTATTTTACAATACTATTCAGTTCTACATAACAGCCACAGATTCCCTTGTTCTCTCCCCTCCTGCCCCCTCCCCTTCCCCCCAGCCCACTCCCCATTCCCACCTCCTCCAGATCAAGGCCTCCCCCGAGGACTGAGATCGACCTGATAGACTCAGTCCAGGCAGGTCCAGTCCCCTCCTCCCAGATTGAGCCAAGCGTCCCTGCATAAGTCCCAGGTTTCAAACAGCTAACTCATGCAAGGAGCCCAGGACCTGGTACCACTGCCTAGATGCCTCCCAAACAGATCAAGCCAATCAACTGTCTCACCTATTCAGAGGGCCTGATGGATGAGATCTACATGAACAGGCTGGACATGAGTGGGAGCAATGAAGGGCAAGGGTCGAGGCAAAGAGAGCAGGGATCCCAGCTGGATCAAGAAAAGAGAGGGAGAACAAGGAATGGGAGACCATGGTAAATGAAGACCACATGAGAAGAGGAATAGACGGAGTGCTGGAGAGGCCCACAGAAATCCACAAAGATACCCCCACAAAAGACTGCTGGCAATGTTCGAGAGACACCAGGACTGACCTACTCTGGTGATGGGATGGCCAAACACCCTAATAGTTGTGCCAGAAACCCCATCCAAGGACTGAGGAATCTGGATGCAGACATCCACGGCTGGGCCCCAGGTGGAGATCCTGGAGTCCAATTAGCGAGAAAGAGGAGGGTTTATATGAGCGAGAATTGTTGTAATATATGTTTAGAATTGGACATCTTTTAAATTCTGATTCTGGTAAAATTTTAGAAAATAATGAATTCACAATGTCTGAAGGTTTGTTTTATTTATGGCACTTAATACAGCAGAAATATTATGTGGGGGCTATGTATAATATTTGTAAACATTAAATATGCTACTGTATTGGCAAGAGAAACTGAAACTAGGCTTGGCTGTGATTAAACATCATTTCAGAATGCAGATGTTATTACCCAGGCATTTATGTAATGGGACCACTGAACATTCCCTTGCCCTTTGAAGGCCTGAGTCTTGAGAGAAGATGATCCGTATGATTTATACCTAGGAAACTGAATAGAATAAATAGCTAAAAATCGTGTTTTGTACTTTATGAAGCAGAAAAATGATGATATTTGGAGGAAAAAAGATGAATGAGCTGTATGTGAGGACATGAAACATAAAAAGTCACTTTATCTAAATATTGAGAAAATCATTGGTTATAAATAGGACACTATATAGATATCCTTTAATAGAAAAAGTGTAGTTATCTAATTTCAATCAATAATCACTAGAAACAAGATTTGTATGATGTGTTTATGATCAGCCATATCATAATGAGTCAGCCTTTTGCCTGCCCCTTGCAATTCATTCAGAATACTAAAAGCTGAAAAGTCCTACCGTGTGACATGAGTTGGTTATGTCAGCCTGGGACAGACGATGACAAATGTGCAACACTGACAGATGAAAGGAAATCATTGGTTTCTTCTGCTGTTTTCATCTCAGTTCCCTGGGACAGTTGCTGCCTGCCAAACCAGTGTGAATTAACCAGACAGCTGCCTTTAAAGCAAGTGTGAGCAAAGGATCAGCCCAGCAAACCTAGACAAAGAATTAACTAAAGGCAGAAAATAGAAGCCATAGTGGACAATTCTCCATTGCCTCATTAAAAATAGACAATTATAGGCTGAAATTATGACATCTTTCCTACTATGACATATTATTATATCATACCATAATACTATATAATACAAGGAACTGAATATATGTGTTGCATATATGTGTGCAGAATTTATAGAAGAGTAAGCAATACACATAAATATTAGCATTATTTTACATGATATGGGTGCATTATACATGATATTTGTGTATATATTCACATTTACAAATAAGCTAATATTAAACAATGCTGATAGTGAAAATATATATGCAAATGTTCATATTATTAAAAAAAATACTTTAAAATCAGAAAAACACACAGAAATACTTAATAAGATGCAAAAAGGAATGCCTAAGTCAAGCTTTGAACAAAATATTATACAAGAATGAATTATAACATGGTTTGGATTGTGTTGGAGATGGTCAACTATGTTGTTGTACAGCAACAGTAAATGCTGTGATGGCTAAAGTGTAGGAAAGCAGCCATGTAAGTAATAAAAAAATTAGTATCACATGTTCAGGTAGACATAATTTTAATAAAGACAAAATTTAAAGAATAATTTAACAGCAACATGCGGAATTCTGTAGGAATAACATTGGAACACTGTCTCGTTATAGGGAATAATGATTGAAACTGGGTCCGTATTCAAACATGGAATGTACAACTTGTACAACATGCAAAATGTAAAATTATAATATTAAAAGAAAGCAGCACAGGTATTGACAGCACTGACTTAGACTGAGGAATGATTTTTTTTCATGATTTCTATAACTATTGATACTATGCCACCTGGGTATATAAAACAACCATATTAATTTGAAATACTATTCAAAAAAGTCACAGGGTATTACTAAATAGTTAAGTAGGTATATGCGTTAGAGTTAAATAAACAAGAAACATAATCTAAACTATATATATAAAATTTTGGTCAAGAAAAATCGAGTATCACCATGTAAAATTTAGACTATAAGATCTTTCACTTGTTCTGATTGTAGAAGATAAATTATTCTACCAGGGATTAAAAGAAACATTCTGACATATAACCCAGAATCCATATAATAAAATTTATAAACACTGAAAAACTGGATGTTTTGTAAATGAGACTAATTTCATGTATGTGTCGTCCTCATCTAGAAAACATTACAACTTAATAAACAACATTACACACATTATAATGATTAGTTTCAAAGGTCTCTATTTTGTAAGGAACTACAAGTATCAAGGATATAAAGCCTAGAACCAACTTACTGCAAGTCAATCAAGGCATCTAGGTGTACAATCATGAATCAAATGTTGAGTAGCTGTAGGTTTATCATGATTTACATTTTAGAATTTTTTAGAAGGATAGAACGCAGTTCTTACATAACCTCTACACATTCTCTCCAAAGTCCTATCTCCACCTCTATCCTTTTCCCCACTCAATGACAGCAAAAGTTGTAAATGAATTAGCTTCCAGCCTTGTTCCAGCTTGATTACTTTGTGTCTTGCACCCAAATCTGTAGTGTTTTTAATAATAGGGATTTTTACCTACTAGTTCTGGGGGTGGGGGCAATCAAAAACAAAAGCAGTATCTTGCACTGTTCGAGGGGCTCCTGATGCCCTCCTGACCAAAAAACTCTTAGAGAGATATTCCACACCTGATAATGGAATTCTCATTTAATAATCTCTGCTTTCTAGAAAGAACATTAATCACTCATATATGCTACCTTTAAAACCTTTTCAGTGTGTTTTTTCATAGACCTAGAACACAAAAAGTTTCATAGGAATTTGTTTATACATACTTAAGTTTGGTTAATCTTTCCCTGTATCCACATCCTCTCCAACCCTCCTACCCCCATTCTCATTGAAATCCTTCAGTCTTCACTATCCCTCCAATGCTGCTTGTGTATCACATGATGGGGAGGGAGCCTTGAGGGAACACATGCCTAAACTGTCTGAAGTTCTTGTTTAGATTACCTATCATCATCAACATCATCATTGTTATCTTCATCATCACGGTCATCATCAAAACCAGATGTGGAAGAAAACATCCCAGGAATAGTAAATTTTAAAGCATAATTCCTCAATCATGGAGAATACACAGTAAGAGAGTAAGGTAACACCTCCAAATGCACTTAAAATATCCCAAAGATGTTTTGTTGACCCATTTAAAACTTTTCTGTGCTGTGGCAAATTTAATAGCTAATCTCATTTTAAAGGTATATTTAGTGGAGACTATTGATATTTTGACTCCCATCTGTTCATATTATTGTTGACTAGCAATGTCTGCAGAATCCTAAAAGTAGAAAGTACCACCTCATAAAGAATCTATGAAGTGATATTTTTGTGATTTGACATTTTTCTAAAGATAGGGAAATACAAGTTTGTGGAAATTATATTACAAATAAAAAGTTCTGCTAAAGCACTAAAAGAAAAATCTTCAAACATGACCGGCCTGGTTCAATGTTAACTTTTCATACTTTATCATAAACAGAAGTATCTACCTACAAAACTCAATATGCTATTAAATCAGTATCATTTTCTCATGTTGAAAATGTGACTTAGTTGGTAGCATATTTTCCCAACACCCATGGAATCCAGAGTTTGATTTTGAACATAGCAAAAACACTTAAAAGTTCAAGCAATTAGGAGTGGAAGTAGTAGGATAACAAGTTCAAGGTCACCCTGAGCTGCAAAGTGAGTAAGAGAACAACTTGAGTTACATGAAATCCTTTTTCAAAAATAAATAAATAATCAAGAAAAGAAATAATTATATTAATTCTTGGGGAATTAAACATGCTACTGGTAGCACTATACCTTTACATTTACAAGCTTATATTTACACACTGGTGTGTGTGTGTGTGTGTGTGTGTGTGTGTGTGTGTGTGTGTGTGTATTTAAAAAAGCCTGGAATTTAGGAACTATGAATATCTTAGTGGAAAATCTTTCCTTTCTCTACTGGCTATATCATACAATAAAATTTAGATGTGTGTGTGTGTGTGTACCATATTTCATGTGAGTAAGAGAAAATTGTAAATGGGGATTTAAGAAATTTTACATTTAGTCTAATTTCAAACATCCCCAGAATCTTTCAGAGTTTCAACACAGTTTAAAATTCCAAAGTCTCTTCTGAGATTCAAGGCAGTCTCTTAAATATAACTCCCATGTACAATCAAAATAAAAAACAGATCACATACTTCCAATATAAAATGCCACAGACTATACATTACCATTCCAAAGAGAGCAAAGTGTCACAATGAGGAAACACCAGATAAAAGCAAGATATCAGTTTAAACTCTAAAATCTACACTTCTGTGTCTAATGCCCATTTAATATGGGGCACCTCAGGCCTAGTTTCATAACCTTGCCAACTCTCAGTGGTTGATGGGTTTATGAACCCTACAGGAGAAGTTACTACTGGTACTTTCTCAAACCAATGTAATTTCTAACTGAATTTTAAATATTTATCTTTATCACCCCATTCAAAGAAGCTTATTTTGCAACAGGTGAAATGCCTGGCAGAAATTAATAACTTGTCAAATTGTAAGACTAATAGGCCATGAATGCCTCTATTGGCACATCTATAATGCAACTTCTATCCCCAGTGCTCAGGAAATTATGTGAAAAATGGGAGTAAAGATTTCTGAGGACTTTCTTTGCATCTGTATAGTGTTTTCTACATATAACAAGGAAGCTGCACTCATGTAATTTCAACTATTGGGCCTTTAAAGAATAGCTGGGTAACAACAGCAGGTTACAAGCCAAAACAAGTGGGGAAGCCTCAAAAATCAAGTCTATGGCTAATAGAGATATTGTTGGTGGAACTGTAAACTAACCCAGTCACTATTAAAAACTATGGGAAAATTTCAAAATCTCAATAGAGATCTACCACATGGCCCAGCTATACTATTATTGTGCTTCTAATTTCTAGCAAGTTGACATTGAAAGGAATCATAATAGTTACTGAGAAGAGTCATGTTTTGTGGTATGCTTTAATTCACTGATAATTCGATTATTTAACCTTGGCTACTTTGTAGTCCTCTAGGTTATACCTTTCTTTGCATGAGTGTTCTTGGAGGCTCCAAAGTGAAATATTTCTACCTGTGGATGCCACACTTGCACAAAATAAGCAAGTGGAATTTGTATGGCTCCTATATAGCATTTTTAGAGATTATTGGAATGACTGAGCTTTCTGAAATCTAGCTCTTTATTTCCCCACAAGTGCAAGGCCATGCTTTTCTAAGAAACATGACCAATTTTGTACCTTAATATTATTCTGAAATAATTTACATTAATGTTAAATCAGACATGTATCAATGACATTAATCATTGTGTTAACATTAAAATACATGTTCAATTGTACCACTGATTCTTATATTAGAAGCACTGAGAATGTATTTTTAACTGATTTTTCTGTATTCTTTTTTCTTTCTTTCTCTTTTTATTTTTTATTTTTGTTTTTCCAAGACAGGGCTTCTCTGTGTGATCTTGGCTGTCCTGGAACTCACTTTATATACCAGGCAGGCTTCCAACTCATAAAGATCCACCTGCCTCTGCTTCTAGAGTGCTACAATTAAAAAGGTGTGTGCCACCAGTGCCTAGTGCTGATTTTCCTTTTAAGTACACAAAACTTCTATTGAATTTTTCTACCTGGAGTTTTAATATAGTAAAAAATTACTACATTCGTGTAACTAAGTGTCTTAGTCACTATTCTATTGTGATGAGGAGACACCATGACCAAGGCAACTTTTAAGAAAGAAAGCACTTACAGTGCTTGTTTATACTTTCAGAGGTTTAGACAGTTATCATCATGACAAAGAACATGGCTGCATGTAGTCATCACAGGGGCAGTAGCTGATATCTATCATTGGGCAGAGAGAGAAAAAATAGGTCTGGCATGGGCTTTTGAAATCACAAAGCCCACCTTAGTGACACAATTCTTCCAAGGCCACATTAATCCAAAAGACCACACTTCATAATCCTTTTTGTTCTGTAAAATAGTGCCACTCCCTGGTGACTAAGCATTCAAATATATGTGCCTATGGGGGTATTCTCATTTAAACCACCACAATAAGTAAGAAAATAAAATAATTGAATGTTATTTTTTTTAAATATCAGCAATATTACAATAGCTTTTACATATCTACTACCATAAAGGTAAGGCTAATGGATATCATTTATTTGAACTGTAATACTAAAGCTGTTATTTTTCTGGCTAATATATGAAACAGAATGGCAGTCAGCTTTCTACTGTGGTTTGTGAAAGTAGTTCTTTATTGTATTGTGAAACAAAATACTGGAATAGAAAAATGCACCTTGTTCTTTTTGTAACTATGAGTGGAAAGACTCTGAATTAAATTACTCTGAACAAATTTTACTTTTCTCATTCAAAGACATACTTTGTAAATATAACAAACATGAACTCAAATAGAATCAATTTGTCTGCTCCATTACTTCTCCTCTTTACTCTAAAGGAACACTTAAAGTCAGGTTGACATTAGTGAGGCCAATTGTCAACATAATGGATTAAATTTGTTATAAGAAATCGTCTTTTCAGATCTTCCATGAAGTAAATCTTTCTATAAATAAGGTTTTGATTGGAAAAAATTATATGTTGGCTGTTGTCTGATATCATTGATAAAAAAAATCTCTGTTTTAGGGTATTAAAGTTCTGGTCTGGACCCCATGGAATTCGGCAAGACATTAACTCGTACATTACAGAGCTAATAGGGTGAAGATACAATGAAGTCCTACCTAGGGAGGACCATCTTTATACAACTAGTAAATTCCTAAGTTTTATTAATTTTTTGAATTTTGGTAAGTTTTATAATTATTGAGAGTTATAATTTTAGATCTGATAAAATACATGTAAAATTCTAACTTTGAGACAGAATTTTCTGAGAATAATTTACTTACATGATGTCCAAGGGAAAATAATCACCAAATCTATTCTTTAGATACTCAAGAAGAATGAATAGCGTTATCCAGAGTGACTTTTATGTAATGATGTTCATTAATAATTGAATTTCTACTTGTCCAAACCTTAAAATAATGCAATATTTTTCAATATTGAAAAGAAAACAAACTATAATCTATCCAATACTCACACAGGGAATGTTACTTGGGAATATAAATGGAAAGCCCTGGATTCATACAACAAAAATTATATTGCATACATAATAATACTTAATGGAATGAAACTATGGGAGAGAGAGAGAGAGAGAGAGAGAGAGAGAGAGAGAGAGAGAGAGAGAGAGAGAGACCCCATTACATTTCTATAAAGTTTAAGAAAGTGTAAACATAAATGATAGTGATTGGTGAGGGAAAATAGCACATGCACCTGGGAGTAGCAAGGGATATTAGAGAGAGTGCTCAGTAGTTGTTGAATTGATTCTAGGTCATGGCCTTGGAGGTACTTGCACACTACTTTCCCTTTACTCTCTGTTTGGGGCTAGCCACTCAACCATCATTTATTTCAAACAGTCAAGCAGTCACAAATACTTGTGTTCACCCACCACTTAACCCAAAGAGGATTTCTGATTAAGAATGATAGGGATCTTTGCTTAGTCCCTCTGCATATATTCTGCCATGGTTTGGCTTGGGGTTTTGTTGGACTACTACCAGGGGGAGCAGGGATGTTTCTGACTCTTTTGCCTGCTCATGGGACCTTTTCCTTCCTACTGCATTGCTTTATTCACTTTGATATGAGGAGTTATACCTATTCTTGCATCTTGTTATGCCATGTTCAGTTGATATCACTGGGGGCCTGCTCTTTTCTGAAAGGAAATGGAAGAGGAGTCGATCTGATGGAGAGGGGTGGCAGGGAGGTTACTGGGAAGGCTGTGGTCAGGATGTATTGTAAGAGAGAAGAATAAAGAAGAAAACAGAATGAGCATAGCACATATTACTGGTTATAAACATAAATAGTGAGACTTAAATCTGGATGCCATCTTTTTCTTCTTTCATTTTTTTTTACTAAGAAACAATAGTGAATCCTCTTCAAATCCAACTCAAGGTGATTGGTTAACCAATAACAATCTTGTTGCTACTGAACTAGTTCACACATCATGACTGACACATAGGGTTCACAGCCGAGGAGGACAACTGATACCTTAATCCCTCAGTAGCCACAATTTTACATTAAAAGAGAATCTAATATTCTATAGTTATAGATGCCAATTAACAAACCCATTTCTATATCACATTAACACATATCCATTTACCTTATATTGTAATAATCCTTTGATTCCCACTTTGTTTGGGCCCCCCTATATGATAGCATATTTTTACATGGATCAAATACACACTTTTGTTCATCTGGTGTTTATCTATGAAACATTTTAAATGATTTCCTTCATTAATGAACCCATGAAAAAGTAAATGTTAAAAGAATTTTATGATATAGTTTAGAAAAATGCCATTGATAACTAAAATTTTGAATTGAATTTATGGGATATAATTTTAAATATGTACCAATGTTATGTTGGGTGTATATTATTTTATAGCTCTCAGAATTTTGTTATCATAGCATGCTACTGTAGGAGCCTCATTAAATTTGTCTGTCTTAATTTATTTTGCATTCTATAACAAAGTACAATAGATAAGGTATATAAAAACGAACAACTAATATATGTATATATATATATATATATATATATATATATATTCATGGTTTTAACAGAAAGAAATCTGAGATGAAACTATATCATGCACAGTTTCTAGTGAAGAATCTCTTCTTAGCTCTTAGGATGCTCTCTTTGTATTGTATCCTTACATAGTAGGGAGATAGATAAGGTTAGACAGGTGTGAGTGGAAAGTCAAAGATGCAAAAAATGAGAGATGGAAATGAAACACCTTTCGTTCTTAAATAAGAACAGTTTGCACTCTGAAGTTCTTATTCTCATGACACATCTAAACATAATTATTTGCACAGAACCTAATCTCAAAATATTGTTTCATTGGAGATATTTTGGGCTTCATCATATGGATTTGGGGTATCTTACCACAATCTATCTCAATGGTTACTACAAAAATATGCTATATGGTTTCTATGGAGTTTTCTCTTTTCTGTCTGTGCCTTAGGTAGTCATTTTTGTTGAATAATACTTCCAGTGCTACTTCATGATTTTATTTAAATTTTATTTGTTATCTTTCAAAATCAACATTGTGTTCTACAGGAGGCTTTGAACTCTTCCAGCAAATGAGTGAAACTTTTTAGTTCTTCTAATTTTAACCTAATAGTCTTACCAGAATATAAAACACATTAACAAACTGCAACAGATTTATTAATAGAAAAATAACTCTAAATTTAAATACCACTTGGTCCCCACTATGGCTCTAATTAAGTGTAGTGTGCTAAGTAGTATTTATATTTGAAGTCATCCTGGTATTAAATTGATTTTAGTTCTCTGGAGCTTTCAGGAAATGTGTTAATTTACAAATGTACACATAAACATACTAAAATACAATTTTAAAATTGAATGAATTTTCTTAAATTATTTTAGTAGAGTTTTGTTCCTGGAAACAAATCATACAGCAATAAATTTTCCTGAGTAAATGCCACAGGGGCATCACTTTAAAAAAAATAGTTTGGTTGTTCTTTCAAAATAATGTAACTGTCTAGACACAAATTCTTTCTTCAGTACTTGAAATTTTTCATTTTAGGGATCATTCATTGTATAGATCTTTTAATTTTTTTAGTGTTCTTGTTTTGAAGTGATGGTAAATGGAATTGAATTCTTTAATTATTTTTCTTGTATTGGTTACTGATATGCAGGAGTTACTAATTTTCCCATGTTGATTTGAATCATTACACTTTGTTGAGAATGTTTATTAATTCTAAAGGTTTCATTTTGGGGTCTTTAGGGTCTCCTAGAAAGGATAACATTGTCTGATATGGGGGTAATGTGATATTTTCCTATCATAATCTTATTCCTTTAACTTCTTTCTGTTGCCACATCACTCTACTTAAGACTTAAAGCACTATATTAAATATGAATGCAAACAGGGATATTTTTGATTTTAGTAAAAACATTTATCACTTTTTAATCATTTACTATAATGCTTCCTATAGGTTTTTCATATAGAGTCTCTATTAAACTGATGTATATTCCTTTTATCACAATACATTTGGGATTTTTATCATTAAAATAAAGACATTCAACTTGTACAAAAGATTATTATCCTCAATCAAAAAATTATGTTATTTTTTGACATGGATCTGTTCAGGTGCTATATCACTCTATTGATTTGCAGATGTTTGATTATCTCTGTATCCATAGCAATACAGTTTTTAGTCATGTGAATGGTATATTGGTGTGTCATTGGATTTGGTTTGAACATGTTTTATTGAGAATGTTTGTATCTATGTATATCAGAAAGATAGCTTTATACAAATTTTGGTCTTTATATGTTTCTAATATCTGGAAATTACTGATTTCATGCAATCAGTTTGGTAGTGGTCTTTCACATTTATCTCCCAGAACTGTTTAGAGACCACTGGTATAATTTAAAAAAAAAAAAATGACAGGATTGATCAATGATCTTGTCTTTACATAGGCTATTTTATATTTTAGTAAAGATAATTGTTGTTAGCTGGGCGGTGGTGGCAAACACCTTTAATCCCAGCACTCGGGAGGCAGAGGCAGGCAGATCTCTGTGAGTTCGAGGCCAGCCTGGGCTACCAAGTTCCAGGAAAAGGCGCAAAGCTACATACACAGAGAAACCCTGTCTCGAAAAACCAAAAAAAAAAAAAAAAATGTTGTTATACATTTATCTTTGTATTTACCACTTATATATAAGGACTCATATTCTACTAATTTAATTTTGATTGGTTATATGTGATTATAAGTTTCAAATAAATTGAATGTGAGCTTCTGCAGAGTAAATTAATGATACTCTGAATTTCACTGGCATTGAATGGAATGTCTCACTTTTAATCAGTAATTTTATTAGGTAGGATATTCTCTATTTTCCTTAATTTTAATAGAACAACAGCTGTATTGGGTAGCCATTCCAGTTTTGAGTTTTGACCTGGAAATTCCAACCCCCATTGAGGGTTCATAATGGTCACACTTACAAGGCAGGACTGAGAGAGGATTCTACAGACCCGAGATCAAGATGTGTGGGCTCTCTTGGTTCCTGGACCCTGGATGCTGGAGTTAGACCAAGCAGAGTTCTCCAGAGAACACTGCCAGACTGCGCCACACCTTTCCCAGACCCTGTAAACTATCCCTTCACTTATAAGTTACCCCACAAAATAAACCTCTCTTTTGACTATGTGGAGTGGCCATAATAATTTCACAAATAAACAGCAATTTTGCTTATTCTGTTTATAGTGCCTGGTTTTGTGTCAACTTGACACAAGCTAGTGTCTTTAGAGAGGAAGGAGCCTCAGTTGAGAAAACAGCTCCATGAGATGCAGCTGTAAGGCTCCCAAATTGAAACTTAACAGAGAAATAAAGGACTTAACTGATGTCATGACCCAATTGGACCTAACAGATATCTACAGAACATTCCATCCTAACAAGAAAGAATATACCTTCTTCTCAGCAACCCATGGAACTTTCTCTAAAATCGACCACATACTTGGCCACAAAGCAAATCTCAACAGATACAAAACAATTGGAATAACCTCCTGTGTTCTATCAGACCACCATGGTTTAAAGTTAGATTTCAACAACAACAAAAACTACAGAAAACCTACAATCTCATGGAAACTGAATAATGCTCAACTGAATCACCAATGGGTTAAGGAAGAAATAAAGAAAGAAATTAAAGACTTCCTAGAGATCAATGAAAATGAAGACACCACATACCCAAACTTATGGGACACTATGAAAGCAGTGCTAAGAGGGAAATTCATAGCACTAAATGCCCACATAAAGAAGTTGGAGAAATCCCACACTAGTGACTTAACAGCACACCTGAAAGCTCTAGAACAAAAAGAAGCAAAGCCTCCCAGGAAGAATAGATGCCAGGAAATTATCAAAGTGAGAGGTGAAATTAATAAATTAGAAACTAAGAGAATAATACAAATAATTAATGAAACAAAGAGTTGGTTCTTTGAGAAAATCAACAAGATAGACAAGCCCTTATCCAAACTAACCAAAAGACAGAGAGAGAGAATCCAAATCAACAAAATCAGAAATGAAAAGGGGGACATAACAACAGACATTGAGGAAATCCAGAGAATTATCAAGTCATATTTCAAAAACCTCTACTCCACAAAACTGGAAAACCTAAAGGAAATGGACATTTTTCTGGATAGGTACTACATACCTAAGTTAAATCAAGACCAGATAAACTATTTAAATAGTCCAATAACCCCTAAGGAAATAGAAACAGTCATTAAAAGTCTCCCAACCAAAAAAAGCCCAGGACCAGATGTTTTCAGTGCAGAATTCTACCAGATCTTCAAAGAAGAGTTAATACCAATACTCTCTAAATTGTTCTACATAATAGAAACAGAAGGAACATTACCAAACTCCTTCTATGAGGCTACAATTACCCTGATTCCTAAACCAAACAAGGATGCAAAAAAGAAAGAGAACTACAGACCGATCTCCCTCAAGAACATTGATGCAAAAATGCTCAATAAAATACTGGCAAACAGACTCCAAGAACACATCAGAACAATTATCCACCATGATCAAGTAGGCTTCATCCCAGGGATGCAAGGGTGGTTCAACATACAAAAGTCCATCAATGTAATACACCATATAAACAAACTCAAAGAAAAAAAAAACACACGATCATCTCACTAGATGCGAAAAGGCATTTGACAAAATCCAACACCCCTTCATGATAAAAGTCTTGGAGCGATCAGGAATACAGGGAACACACCTAAACATAATAAAGGCAATTTACAGCAAGCCAACAGACAACATCAAATTAAATGGAGAGAAACTCAGAGCAATTCCACTAAAATCAGGAACGAGGCAAGGCTGTCCACTCTCCCCATACTTATTCAATATAGTACTTGAAGTTCTAGCCAGAGCAATAAGAGATTAAGGGGATACAAATTGGAAAGGAAGAAGTCAAACTTTCCCTATTTGCAGATGACATGATAGTATACTTGAGTGACCCTAAGATTCCACCCAGGAACTGATAAAGCTTATAAACACCTTCAGTAACATAGCAGGATACAAGATCAATTCTTAATTAGTTTTTAATGGAGGAGGTTCCAGCCAGTTGTGAGTCCTGCAATCCCTTTGATGGTGGTTCTGGGTTCTATTATAAAGCAGGCTATGGAAGTAAGCCAGGTGCAGCAACCCTCCATGCCTCTGCCTCAGCTCCTGCCTCCAGGATTCTGTCCTATTTGAGTCCCTGTCCTAACTCCCTCTGGTGATAAATAAGAATGTAGAAGATTAAGATGAATAAATTCTTTCTTTTCTGTAGTATGAAGGTTTCTCTGATCCTGCCAGGCCCCTGCAGTCCCGTGGCCCGCTTATAAAATAATCACTCAGAAGCTTATATTAATTATAACTGCTTGGCAATTAGCTCGGTCTTATAACTGACTAGCTATTATACTTAAATTAACCCATAATTCTTATCTATGTATAGCCATGTGACTTGATAACTTTTCTCAGTTCTGCTTTGTTATCTTGCTTCCTCTGAGTCTGACTGGTGACTCTTGACTCAGCCCTTCCTCCTCCCAGAATTCTCCTCATCTGCTTGCTCCACCTATACTTCCTGCTTGGCTACTGGCCAATCAGCATTTTATTACACCAGTGTACAAAAGCATTATTCCATAGCACTTCTCCAATTTGCTTTTTGGTCAAAGTATTTTGTGGTAACAATAGAAACCCAAACTAAGACATTTATCTTTTCAGAATTAGCTCATTATTTTATTATATATTGCTTCTTTGACCTTTTTATCATTATTTGATTAACTTCTTTTCAAATATTTATCATTTTATTCAAATTTTGTGTTTTGCTTGTTATAATATTTCTAGGTTCCAAAAATGTATCATTTACTTATTTACTTTAGGTTTCTTTGATTTTGTAAGGTAGGTTAGTTTAGCTATGAACATCTGTCTTCTTAGAATCAATTTTTATATACCACAAGTTATGGGATGTTTTATTTTAATTTTCATTCCCTTCTAGGTATTTAAAATACCTGCTGTCTTGATTTTATTGATAAAAACCATTCAGCATCCATAATTCTACTGAAGTAATCACATTAGTTTGTGTATTTTCTGATGGTTATCTTCCTGTTGATCTACTTTTGGTCTATTGTGTTCAAATAGAATAAAAATATTTCCATTATTAATTGTTTTTGTTAAGAATTAACTAAGAGTTTGTTTGGATATTCTCAAGGCAGAGGGCAGAATTCTTCTGCTCAGGGAAGATCATACTTTTCACCTGAGCATGCATGCAGTATCAAAAGAGACATGCAAAATTGCAATTGAGACCTCATAATACTGATGATACTAATATCACAGGACATCTTCCTAGAATGGATGCTGGCTTGAGGTAGAACTGACCTCTGTGTGATACAAAGCAGGAAGGGTGGAGCTATTCAAATCCTTCTGAAGTCTAGATATTACCACAAGCCCCACAAGATGGTCATACAGGTATAGATTTTGGTGTTTGCCTTGCTGAGTTTTTGTGATTGTTTCCTGATATGCTCTGATTCTTCCATTTTAGAAAAGAAACAGCTTTTTTTTCTGTGCCATGTTATGTTGGAAGTCTGTAACTTGTTTTTGTATTTTATAGGAGCTCACAGTTAAGAGTATTTTTTAATTCCAAAGTGTTTTAATTGTTAAAGATCATGAGAACTTTTAAAGTTGAACTATATTTTATATTATGAGATAAATGTGACACTTAGAAGGACAAGGAGTCTAAGGCTGTGGCTAAAAAGTCATGTGTTTGTCAAGTTGACAAGGTGTGGAGTTCTGATGGTAATATTTTTCACTATGGTAGAATCCGGAATCCCTTGGGAGACTGACCTCCAGCATCCTTTGAGAATTTGTCTGTATTGTGCTAATTATGTAGGGAAAACTCATCTTTAAAGTGAGTCACAATCATTTATTGATTAGTTCTTAGATTGAATAAAAATGAGAGCACATGATTTAATTGTTCTCTGTTTCATTTTATTTATTTTATTTTATTTCATTATTTGTGTGTGTGTGTGTGTGTGTGTGTGAGAGAGAGAGAGAGAGAGAGAGAGAGAGAGAGAGAGAAAAGAGAGAGGAGAGAGAGAGAGAGAGAGAGAGAGAGAGATGGACAGGGAGAGGGACAGGGAGAGGAACAGGGAGAGGGAGAGGGGAGTTTTGCCGCCATGCATATATGTCCACCATATATGTGCTTGGTGCCCTCAGAGGTTAAAAGAAGTCAATGGATCCCCCAGAAGTGGAATTTCAAAATACTGTGCACCATCTATATGCCAGGAATTGAACTTGGGTCATCCTCAAGACAAACAAGTGTTCTTAACCTCTAAGCCATCTCTCAAAACCTTGTTCTCTCCGTCTTGACTACAAAAGCAATGTGACCACTTCTCTGAATCACCTGGGCTTTTGCCAACATGGTGAATTGTAGTCTAGATCGCTGAGCTAATTAAACTAGATCCACACAAAGAAAGGAATTATTTTATGAACAGAGATCAGTTGGTAGAGAAACTTTCTGCTAAGCCTAATAGATTCCCACGGATTGCCTCTGACTTCAACACACTTCTCTATGTCACATAATTGTGGTGGTTTGACTAAGAATAGCCTCCATATGCTCATATATTTGAATGCTTAGGCATCAGGGAGTGGTACTAATTGAGAAGGAGTAAGAAGTGTGACCTTGTTAGGGAAATGTGTCACTGGGGCCCAATTTCTCTCTCTTCTTGCTGCGTGGGAATCCAGATGTAGAACTTTCAGATAGTTCTTCAGCAACATGTATGCATGTAAACTACCATCCTCCCCACCATGAGGATAAGGGACTAAATCTATGAAACTGTAAGCAAGCCCTGGAAAAATGTTTTCTCTTATCAGAGTTGCTTTGGTCATGGTGCCTCTTTACATCAAAAGAACACTGACTAACACACACACACACACACACACACACACACACACACACACAACACACGCATGCACATGCATATGCATACACAAAAATAAACAACTAAGTGTAATTTTAAAAATTACTTTATGCCTTTAAATATGGTCTGTTTTAGAAAAAAAACCACATGGGACGTTAGAAGAATTTAAATTCTGAAAGAGTTATAAACACTGGATGATGATGACCCATTCTCAATATTATTACAATTCATGTAGGGAAATAGCAATATTACAGGAAACACTCTACATGGACAACACAATCCAATAAAAACTGTAATAATATTCTTCAAGAAAAAGAAAATTTGTTCTTAAAGTTCATACAGATGGACAAAGATTCCCCAAAATAGTCATGAATGACAAAAAAAAAAGAAAAAGAAAACAAAAGAAATATAAAGCTGGATATATCAATTGCTAATTCCACTTGTACCACACAGATATAGTATAAAACAGCATGGTACTGGCATAAAATAAAACAGGCTGATATATGAAATAATAGACAGGACCTAGAACTACACCTTTGAACTTACAAAAACCACAGGAACTTGAAAAAAATGCCAGAAAAATCCATTTATAAAAGACTTTTTTTTTTCAACAAATAGTGCTGGGAAAACCAGATAATCACATATATAAAAATAAATATAGATTCCATACTTTATACAAAGGTAAATTAAACACATGGATAGACCTTAATATAAGACATACAACTCTGAAACAGCTATAGGCATGCATGGCCAGGAACACAGTTCAAGACAAAGATATATCAAAAAGTTTTCTAAAAAGGATTCTGATAGCTCAGGAAATAGCAGGAATTGAGAAATAGATTGCAGGAAGCTATAAAACAGTCAAAATACATGACATACTTTAAAAAAATTGTCCTCATGAAAGTCTTTGATATGTAAAATATATGTGTACAAAGGATTTTCAGCAAGTTCTATTTGATAGTTCAAACAATTAATGAATTACCCATTAACCAAAAATGCAGTTCAGTAATTGATTTAAAGGTGGTTTGCTAATGTCCATGTAATTCCTGTGACGATCAGCAAAAATAGAGGGAAATATCTCAAGATAACAGATTTCAAAACCAAGCATCAGAGAAGAGCAGAATAAGAATATTCTATATGCCAGTGTGGCCTTCAACTAACCTTTAGTTTTCTACATTTGAAAATACATTTTATCCTCTTTATCAGTTAACTTTATTAGTTAAATATTACAGAGTGTACAAAAGGGCTTTTCATTCATAAACTTTCTATATTTTATTTAATAAATAAATAAGATTGAAATAATTATTTGTAAACTTAGCAGGCAATTAATTCTTGTGTTTTCTCTATTCATTTTCATTTTACATTTATTGCTAAGAAATGTTACAGTTAAAAAGAATCACACACAAATTTAGCCAGACCCAAGGACTATACAGCTCATTACATTTTTACATCATTATTACAGCCAACATTCATAATGGAAGCTATGAAGTTTCTCATTAGATTGTATACATTTACTATCAAATATATATTTCAGGGACAGGCTGCATGCCCAGAGTAGTGGGTCAACACGCAATAGGCACCATAATTTTTCTCTCTGTGTGCAATTTTTGTTTTGTTGTTGTAACTTTTAACTTGTTCGTTTTATTTTTTATTTTTGGCTCTTACTTTTTTGAGAGGGAGTTGAAGGGGGCATATTAAACTGAATGGGTAGAGAGTCGGGGAGTTCTGGGAGGAGTTGAGGGAGGAGAAATTATATGAACTAATTATATTACATAAAAAATTAAAAGCAGTATGTTTTTAAAATGATTTAAGTTAACAACATACATACATACATACACACACACACACACACACACACACACACACACACACACACACAAACATATTAATGCTCTTCTCTACCATACATGGAAAATCATGACAGAGTTAAAACTAGAAAACAATTAAGTGTATCCTCTCTCATATCCTTTTTCTTTTAAAAATTACAAATTGGTATAACAGTGTTTTGTCTGTGTCTATATCTGTGTATGTGTATGTATGTGATTTATACAGAGGCCAGTTGAGTTTCGTAGGTATGGTGCTGAAATTACAGATGGTTGTGAGTCTCCATGTGTATGGGCACAGGGTCTTCTGCAAGAGCAGGAGGTGCTGTTCACTTCCAAGTCATCTCTCCAGCCCCATTATTTTAATGTAATATTTAACAATTCAATTATTCTCAACTCAATGTAAAATGTGCTACCACTAAGCACTATAACTTTGTTATTTCACATCACTGCTAGAATAGCTTCTGCAGTTTCTCAAATTTACTTCTGAGCATTTGGGCTCTTGTCATGTTGCACTTATCTCCCTTTTTGTCTGAACTTGTTTTTTCCCCTTATCCTCCCAGAAAGTTCAATTTTTTATTTGATATTTTTTAAGAGTGAATCTTTTGATCAGGATTCTCAGTATCTTTGGATAATTGCTCACAGGGATGAAAGATTCCAGTTTCAACAAATAATAATGGTGAAGCAATTTATGCTACATTTTGTAGAGAACTAAGTTTTGTCCTATCCTTTTCTTCTCTGCAACCTGCAACGATTCTTTACTAAAACGTATGTGTTGAAGTTCCTGTCTCCACTTGTTTTACTGAAGAAGCTGACCTCTTGCATTCACTCACTCTTCCTTGAAAAAAAATCAAAAGCTCTTCTATCCCTTTCAAGGATGAATATTCACACAGTAGCAAGTTCACTGATGCAGAGGAAACCCTCTTCTCTGTGGTCGCTGATATATAAAGCTTCAATTTATCGGTTTTCTTAGTTCATCTGTTTTCCAACTTCAAAACATTATTGCTATAAAATTTTCTTGTTTCTCATGCCTTTTGAAGATAATGCCTTAAAAACGTATTTCCTATGTCAATGTCATATTTTCACAGGTGAACAAAATCGAACGTGTGCTCATTGCTCAATTTCTTTATAAATATAAATTATTACACTTTATTTTGCTCTGCATCTATAGTGCAAATGTACAAAGCTGATGTAAATTTGTGAAGATAATGTTTCAATAAAAAATTCAGAAAAAGTCTATGCATTTTAGTAAATATTATAAGGCTTTATATCAATATTCACCTATTAAATACTAATTTAAATGTCTTTCACACTTGTGGTGACAGCTTTACGTTTTTCAAACTCATATATTTCTGATATTCATAGCTACAATGGGAAGGTTTTCCAGAAGAAAATGTTATTGAATATAGACAGTCTCTGTGTAAGAATAATTTAAGACTTTCCTCTTTTAACATAATTATGGATGGTAAATACTTTTCTCATTTCCAGGCTCTTAGTGTACATGCACTATCTACCACTTATTGCGTCAAATAGAAATGCAGGTAGTATCAATGTTATCGAGATCATTATGAAGCACTGTGGATTTTCTTGTCTAATTTCATGAGCCTTTGCATACACATGTAAAAGCTAGAAATGAAGAAGTAAATATTCAAATCAGAGAGAGTTATGGGCCAGCACTGGCTTAATAATGGGGTAGAAAACAGGGCAAGAAATGGGAATCTCTAGAGCTCTATGTTGCTGAGTTGAAATCAGTAACATACATACACACACAGATACAGACACATACACCTATGTATGTATGCATGTGTATATATGATTAGACATATACATGATTATAGTTTGTCATCTGTCAGCCTATCTCTGTATATACTTGTAGTGGAATCTGTAATTTGTATTAATTTTATAATAAATTATTTCCTTCTAAGTTTAACCTAGCATTTGTAGCATTTAACTTTTATCTTGTCTCTTTAATCAGTTATATATTTAATATAGTGAAGTCCAGACAGTTTTTTTAACCATGCAGTTGTTTTCTTTTTCAATTGTGTGCATGGTTGTGTGTGTATAAATTATAAGTGTGTACATACAGGTTTGTATGCATGGTGGTCAGATGTTAGTATTGGGTGTGTTTTTCAATTTTATTAACATTATTTTTTTTTGAGACAGAGTCACTCACTAAAACTAGAGATAATAGATTAGTAGACTGGCTGGCAAGTAGCACCCAGGGACATTTTCATCTCTCCCTTTCCTCAAATGGATAACAGGCATGTACTTTGCAACACGAATTGCTAAATGGTCATATTAAAAAAAAACAGAGCCAGACATTGGTGTGAAAGCTGAAAGATCAGAGGGGTGAAACAAGCTAGCCATTAATTACTTGCTGCTAGGATCCTCAGCCCAATAGAGCTACTTCCTGTATACTCACATCTATACCTTTGTGTGCCCTGACTTCTCACTTCCTCTCTCCACCCAGCTACATCACTTCCTTTTTCTGCCAAGCTCTGTCAATTCTTGTCTGTCTGGCTCTGGTCCCAGTGAAGCCTTGAACTCACAGAGATCTGGATGAATCTCTGCCTCCCAAATGCTAGGACTCAAAACGTGTGCTACCACTACATGAGCTCTATGTTAAATATAGAGGCTGGCTTTTTCCTCTGATCCCAGGCAAGTTTTATTTGTTAGAGCACAAATAAAATATCACCACATGTCCTTCTGATACCAACTTTTCCTGTAGGTGCTAGGAATCTGAACTTAAGTTCTCATAGTGGCACTCCAAACAATTTACACCTTGAACTATTTCCCTCAAGCCTCTTCACTTGTTACTTTGGATGTTTCGCAAATATATAACATTTATTAATTATGAAGAAATTTTCTATTCATTTTACATACTAACCACAGATCCCCCTCTCCTCCCTCTTCCCGCCCCCAGCCTTCACCCCCCCACACACACACACTTCCCCCAATCGCACCTCCTCCAAGGCAAGGTCTCCTATGGGGAGTCAGCAGAGCCTGCACATTTAGTTGAGGCAGATCCAAGGCCCTCCTCCCTGCACTAAGGCTGCAAAAGGTGTCCCACCATAGGCACTGGGCTCCAAAAAGCTGGCGCATGCACTAGGGATGGATCCCGATCCCACTGCCTGGGGACCCTCTAAACAGTTCAAGCTAAACAACTGTCTTGCTTATCCAGAGGGCCTAGTCCAGTACACAGCTATTGGTCCACAGTTCATGTGTTTCTACTAGTTTGGCTGGCCATCTCTGTACATTTTTCCATCATAATCTCTATGTTCTTTGCTCACAGAATCCCTCCTCTCTCTCATCTATTGGATTCCTGGAGCTTGGCCTTGCGCCCAGCTGTGGATCTCTGTATCTGCTTCCAATAGTCACTGGATGAAGGCTCTATGATGACAGTTAGGGTATTCATGCTGGTGCCTGTGATTTGTTTAGGTTTGGGAATTCTGAAAAATCACAAAACAAAACAAAACAAAAACCCAAATATCCCTCAATCTCTCTAGATGTCATATATGAGCTTCCATTTCCTTATTAATTAGTCATCCTGCTAGCTGAATTAGTTCTGTACCTGACATGAGGCTCTCATTTTTTGTTCAGAAATTTAATAATTAGGGACTGTTCCTATATTAGTCCTTTGGAATTGCTGTAGTATTTTTCTTCTCTGTACCTTATCTTGCACACATGTGGCCATTATATCTTGGCTCTGCTGATATTACATTCAGAATTAAGACATATATTAGACATTTGGCATTCTAATCTTGGAGAGTAGAAAGGTTTCCTGACACAACAGGACTTTGATGTCTACAATGGGAACAACAAAAGTTGAAGAAAGCATGCAGTACATAACAAGGGTCTGGGACTACATTTTGCCTCATGGCTGTTCACCTCTCTTCCATCTTGCACCTCCTGTTTCCTCTCTGTATCTGGTGTTTCTACTGTGCCTAGATTTATCTCCTCTTCTCTCTCTCTTCCCAGAGGTGCCACCTAACCTCTTCCTGCCTGGTAATTGACCATTCATTTCTTTTTTAAATCAATCAGGAGGTGCCTTGGTAAAGACACATCTTCACAGTGTACAAAAAAATTAATCCACACAATGTATCCATAGTTCAAGTAATTTATCGGAATAACAAAAAACAAAAATAAACACAAAGATAGGGGAAAATCTCCCTATTCCTCAATTGAATCTTAGTTTGCAAATACCTGACCCTGCCTAAATGGCCAGGCACCAGAGGTTGGACAGCCCATAGACTCAGGATAGAATCAATCATGACTGTGAAAATATTTGAATGAAATGATTACTAATGATATTCTACTATATTCATAGTTCAGTACCTGGCCCAATTCTCATCAGAGGCTTCATTCAAGAACTAATGAAGCAGATGTAGGAACTCCCAATCAAACACTAGGCTGAGTCAGGAGAACCATGCAGAAGGACAGGGGAGGATTGCAGGAGCCAGAGTGGTTGAGAACAACATGAGAACAGAGGCCACAGAATCAAGTAAGCAGGGCACATAGGGTTCACAGAGACTAAAGGGACCCTGTATAGGTTTGAACTAGGTCCACTGAATATATGTCATGGTTGTGTAACTCGGTGTTCTTATGGGACTCCTAACTGTAGGAGTGAAGGTTTCTCTGACCTTTAGCCTGCTCTTTGAGACCCTTTTCCTCTTATTGGATTGCCTTGCTTAGCCTTGATATGAGGGTTCATGCCTAGTCTTACTGAAATTTGTTATGCCATGATCAGTTGATATCCCTGGGAGGCCTGCTCTCTTTCTTTTCTTTTTACATTTTAAGGGAAATTGAAGGGGAATAGGAGGGGCAGGAGGAGGGACTGAGAAGAGTGGTGGGAGGGGAAACTGCAGTTGGGATGTAATGTTTGAAAGAAGAATAAAATTAAAAAAACAAAGTACCACTTTGAACATTTGGATGGACCTAGCTGGTTTGAGAATTGTAATCCTTTGACACTTGTGGAAAAAAAGGAACTTGAATTTCTAACATTTGTAGAAAATTGGGACAATTTCAGTTGTTTGTTTGTTGTTGTTTGTTTGTGTTTTTTAAAGAAGGACTGATACTTTAAAAATCATTTTTATTATGGTTACTATTAAAACAGATTAGGAAAATGCTACTCATCAAATATGCTAAGTATTCAGCAGTCCATTCCCAGGAATATCCTGTTGAATAGTTAGTAGTCTGCTTGCCATTCTGGAGATTAGAGGAGAAGATCTTACACTCTGTCTGGGTCACAGAGCAGGAATTTAAAACTTGTGTTTCTAAGAATCACAGTACTGCTTCTCTGTTAGACATCCACAGTGTACCTTCTATTTTGTATATGCTCAATAAATTATCACTTTTTAAGTTTTGCAATAGTTATTTCATAGATGGAATAGGAAAAAAAACTTAAATTTGAAATGACATCTGATATTCAAGTGGGCTTTGATCTTAATCTTGAGTGGCATTTCTTTTTTTTCTTTTTTTTTTTTTTTGGTTTTTTGAGACAGGGTTTCTTTGTGTAGCTTTGCGCCTTTCCTGGAGCTCACTTGGTAGTCCAGGCTGGCCTCGAACTCGCAGAGATCCGCCTGGCTCTGCCTCCTGAGTGCTGGGATTAAAGGAGTGCGCCACCACCGCCCGGCTGAGTGGCATTTCATAGGCTGTCATGCTGTCATGCTATCATACTTTGAAATAATTCATGGAATATTATACAGTTAATGTCTTGATAATCTCAATAATTGTGCCATTCATTGAATGAAGAACATGAGAGTTCTACATAGAGTATTGAGAAATGCTAGAGAGTAATGATTACTTGTTTTATCCTCTAAACACTTACAAATGATGTATTATTGATGCTCCAGTTACCGTTCAGTTAGAGAGAGACCACAGCATTTATCACTAAATATATCATGAAGTAGAGAATTAGTTTTAAGTAAGTTTCCTTCTCCCACAAATCGTCTGTGGTTAGGTAAGACAATTACTAACAGAAATAATTAATTAGTGGCTTTATGGCTTCTGAATCCATGCCTTTATCACCGAATTATAATACATTGTCCATTCTGAGTTAAACACTTTTAAATTATTAATTTTAAATTTTATTTATTATTATTGTCTATGTATGATTTGTATATGTAAGTTTGGGTGCATTTCATGGTATTTATTTGAAGGTCAGAGTACCATTTTAGGGAATAAGTTATCCCTTTTCAGCATGGAATCTAAGGATCATTAATATGATTCATTTATTACAGATATATGAACTTCCTAGTTAGAGTGCCATTTATGTGCTTATAAAAATGGATACTGTCATAGTATTGTGCACTGTGGTAGATATATGCAACTTATATAATTTAGCAGGTACATAGGACTCTTTTATTTTCTGACCAAGATTCTTATTGGTCTAAAAATAAAGTACTTCTGTCTCTCTCATGGAAAAGTTATGTCAAGTTCATTTGAAGTTTTAGTAATATGTTATCTGCAACTCACCTTAGTTCACAGCCCTTTCCTTTTCCTGTCTTTGTATCTGGCACTTCCTTTAGAATCATTTATATTCTCACATTTGCTTGTCCAAACTCCACTGAAAACTGAAATGGTAATTGCATATTTTCTTTGACTTCAATTATTTCCTTGTTCAATTTTTATGTTCATACATCTAAACCACTATCCAGTAACAGTAACACATTTTCAACACTGCTGATTCTTTTATCACTTTGATAGCTTCTCTTAAATACCATTCACAGATAAGCAGACATTTTGGCTCTAGTAATGTGTTCTGGATCATATTCAATGGTTGGCACTTTTCTTGGATTATTTTAAATACCAATTTTCATTTATGACATACTGTCAGAAGCCTTCACTGAGAATTCTATGTAAGAACCAATCACATATATTTTCATCAAAAGAAATCTATGTAGGATTTTAAATTCCTTGATAGACTACATTTATATGTTGTATAATTTAACAATCACTTTTATATGCAATGTAAGATTTTATCCTGTCAACAGATTTGTGAAGAAAGCATTTTGGGTATTATTTCCAAATATTTGACAAGGTCACTGATGCTCAGAACAGTTCCAATATAAATATTGTACCTCAGATTCTAGAAAGCTGTACATTCTCCAAAGTCTTAGAACTCTTATCATACAAAATGTTTGTCACATGATTTTTTGTATATTATTTTATCTTAAGTTTCATAAGTTCATAAATACTTAATGGACCATGAGGGAATAGGACATGTCTGATTGAATGCTGTCAGCACATAACTGTCGCTGGACAACTAATCAATACAGTTACACTAAATACATGATGAAATTCTCATTACATATGGATGTTATGAAACATTCTAATGTTATTGAATGTTCACTAAATTACATTAACCTAACATTTTCTATAAGACTAGCAGAACATTTAGAATAATTTACTATTGAAATTATGTAGCTTCATTTTTTTTTTCCTGTGAAGTTAAATTTAGTAGGTTGGAAACTTTCTGTAGCAGAAACATGTCGTGTGAAGGATTACGGATAATGGATAATGTGGATCCTTCCTCTTTAATAGGACAATCAATCTTCGTTTTCTTTCCTTTTAGAGAGCTGCCCCTGAGATTCTTAGTGTGGGGCTGGGCTTCATTGAGGTCAGTGTTTGTACCAGCCTTTTTCACTCCAGTGTCTTAAACTGCTAGGAAGCAATTTTGGTAAACATGCCATCTTAAAGGCTGCATTCTGAGTTGGCTCAATAGAGGGAAGATTCGCAGATTGAAAACGATCAATAGAAAGCATCAGGAGAGTCAGAAGTGATGGCTAATCCTCCTGCAAGTTCCACGAAATCTCCTATCAGTGAGGAAAGACAGCAACAGCAAAATCAAAACTAAAACAGCAGTTTTATGGACTTACAGTGTTTGAAGCCTCTTAAAGGTCGGTTGACTCTCTAAGTACTCCACATAATTCAAAATTATTTTTCTCAAGTTTAGGAAACTATTTTCCATTTTTGGTACTGACTGAACATCGACTTATCCTGATGATGTGCCTTCCAAACTTGATTCTATGTCACATTTTATATTCCACCACTTTTCAGTGAAATGACAATTTCCCAGCATAGAATGCTAAACGAAACCATGGCCAAGAGCTGATGTGGCCATGAGAAGCTGCTCCTTTTTAGAAGGAAAGAACCACTTTCCATATGCTACAAACAAATGATTTTAAAGTGGGAATACCTGTATCACGTGTAACTCTTCCATCATGCTTACAAATTATTAAAATGAGAGCAAAAATATATTAGTTCAGTTTTCTATACTTTTATTTACTATTCTTTTATTTTCTCTGTTGTGGACAGGGATGCAATTGTTCCATGACCAGGAAGTTTTGGTCAATAATTTTCCTACTCCCAACCTTTAAATTTTGCTTATGTCTCTTATACACTCAAATTTTACTTGAGTGGTGTCTCATCTATCCAGAATATACAAAGAGTGGTTCACTAGTGCCTCCCAATGACTATGTGTTTATACAAGTATGCCACTGTAGTTTTTGCCCTTTACAAATAAGAATTTCACATTATTAGTCCATGGGAGCTGCATTGTCCAGCTTTTCAGAGTTACTTATTGAAGAGATTATACTTTGTCAATTGAAACACTGTGTTTTTGCAAACATACATACGTGGATTAATTCCCGTGTCCTGTTCTGCATGGCGGTCAATTTTTATTTGTTTATTAATTAATTAATTTATTTATTATTAATCTATTATAGTAGTTGCTGTCACTCTCAGATTGGCTTTTTCTATTCTGCCTTGGACGTGAGGGCACAAACATGAAGTGTTTGTCTTTCTGTGTTTGATTTAGTTTTACATGAGTCTCTTTGGTCTCTCTTTCTCCCCTCTTCAGCCACAGGCCACCCAAATCAACCCTCCTAGGCATCTTCTTCCAGCAACCAGGCCACCCCTTGTCCATTTGCTATTTGTTCCCACTCTGCTGTGGGCCTAAACTGTCCATGGTTGTCCCTTTGCAGGAGGCTGCTGAAGCAAATGGCTTGGTCAGAGTATATGTCCCTTTCTCATTAAGAGGCATTTGACATTTCTCTGTCAAAAAAAAAAGAGACTGGGGTCCCAAAATGCTAATTCATTCATCTTTCTAAAGAATTCCAGTGTATCACCCAGTCTTACAACCTCCCCTTCCATCATGTTTATATGATTCTCAACAATAATCTTCTGCCCAAGGAGCAGACAAGTCTAGAACTAAGATTCCTTCCACATGCAGACAGAATTCACCAAGCTAATGCTACCCACCCAGTCTGGAAGAGGCACTTCTCAACCAGGGCCCTGGATGGAATTACAATACCATAGAGGCCATCCTGGCTAGGCAGCAATTTATAACTTGTCTCCTGGCTCATCTCCACAAGGCTTCCCTTAAAGCAGTAAAACATTTAAAAAAATCTAAGAGGTCATCCAGGACAAACATAAAAACTTATCTCAGTTCCTACACTGCCTCCCAAATGTCCTTTTCCAATATACCATTCTGCATCCTGAGACCCCAGATTGAAAACAAATCCTTATGACCTGTTTTCTCTCCCAGAGTTCCCCTGATATTAAGGCCAAACTTAAACATATAGAGAAAGGACCCCTGACTCCACAGGCTGAAGTTTTAGCAATAACCTTCAAGGTGCACCATGGGAGAGATGAAAAAAATACCTAATCTTGTCTCAGGTCTTTCAGTCAGCCATAGCAGCTGCCCAGGCTCCTTTGCCTTCCAAAGCCCAAGAACCTTCAGGTCTCTGTTTCAGATGCAATCAGGAGAGTTACTGGGTCTGCCCAAGTCTTCATAAATCACCTCAGCCATGTCCAAAATACCATCAAGAAGGTCACTGGGGTATTGACTGCCCTCATGTCCCTCATGGTGTGAGCACATCAGGCCCAGAAGATCCTCTGACTGACTTCATAGTTCTGACCATGGACAATTGTGACAGCATGGGCTTCCTTGGCCTGACCATCTCTGTCATGATGCCTCGGATAGTACCAAGTCATTCCATATTCTTCCATCTGGATGCTTGGGTCACTTTTTCAGTCTTGATGGAGAGTTGGGGACCCACCACCCTTTCTTGTTCCTCTATTGTAAGAGTAGGAGGACAGCCTTACCAGCCTCATCAAACTACACCACTTAGCTGTTTCTTTACCCATTCCTTCTTAGTGGTACCAACCTGTCTGTCCTGTTGCTAGGAAGAGACTTTGTCACTAAAGTAGAAGCCTCTATCTGCTTGACTCCAGACTCATCAGCCATCCCCCTCCTCATTTTCTTCCAAACCACACAATCGGACAAACCTTTTCCCTAGCTGTGGGACACCCAAAGCCTCTCTAAAGCCAAACATTCCCCTATCATCCAATTACAAAACCCTTTTACTCCCATCCAGGGCCAAAGGCAAGATGTAACCCAACCATCTGATTCTGGTTGTTTAGAAAGGTTTGTCTGTCTATATTATTTGTGTGCAGATGTGTCTATGCTTTCTGGTGTGCCTGTAAGTTTCATTGTAAACACAGGAGCAGAGACGGAAATGAGTCAGGCTCAATTGAATATATGAATGATGGTGGCTACTGCATGTTTTTTTTTTTTTTGTTGTTGTTTTTCTGACCTGTCTTCTCTGTGTGTGTGAGCTTTCTATGATTTGTGTTATTGGTTTGATTTTTGCTTTCTCTTCTGCTGATAGCTGACAGCACCTACCACTAATGTTGCTTGCTATGATTTCTTTGATGGCTACAGCTTAGAATTTATCTCTGGGCCTCCTGGCCACTGGATTCAGTTTATGAAGCATAGAATTTTAAAACAGTACTTGTTTAAGAAGGTATTAAAGCTACACTTCTGTGCATTCATATATAAGACTGTACCTCTAGCTGAAGCCGTCCTTCTTATAAGTGAATCAAAGTTAACTTTGGGTCACCTATTACTGTCTTCTCTTCTCACCACATATCCTATCTTCTAACATATGGTCCTCCAGACAGAACTTTCTTCCTGAGTTCTATTTCTGCAGGTAGTATTGACGAGGATACACTTATCGTTCAGCCATGCCCACCACTCAGTTTTCAAACTGACTCAAGCTGCTAATTTGACTTTCTTCAAGTGTGTATGGACCATTTCTTCCTGCTGGCTTCTGCCACCCATCATAATTGGTTCCAAATTCTAGAGTCCACCTCTTCAGCTACTTCTTCCCTCCACCTGTTCTATGTAGCAGGAATCTTAGAAGGTCTTATTAATAAAATCAAACCTGAAGCCAGGTATTGAGGTGAATGCTGGAATATCAGAGAAGCAGAACAAGCCACAGCCTCACCTCACCAATTCTTCAGCTGATCCTGTTTCATCAGACTGGAAACCTCTGAGTCCTCATCCAAATGGATCTCAGCTGAACTGCTGCTCGAAAGCCTGAAAGCTTAACCAGCCAAAAGCTTCTAGTTTCTGGTCCTCATGCCTTATATACCTTTTTGCTTTCTGCCATCACTCCCTGGGATTAAAGGCTCATTTTCTGGGATTAAAGGCAAGAGTCACCATGCCTGGCTGTTTCCAATGTGACCTTGAACTCACAGAGATCCAGAGGGATTTCTGCCTCTGGAATGCTAGGGTTAAAGGTGTGAATACCACCATTTTCTAGCCTCTGTATCTAGTTGCTGTTCTGTTATTTGACACCGGATAAGTTTATTAGGGTGCACAATATTTCGGGGAACACAATACCACCACAGTTCTATCCATATGTCTCTCCTTGCCATATCATAAGTGTCTTCTCTTTGGCTCTTGGAGCCCGATACACCCTCTGGGGCCTTGGCATGTGGGCAACTCTCTAGTTATTAAGATATCTACTCTTCTTCCTTTATTGGAACCCTCCCAGTTTTCTAGCCTCCTCCCCCTAGGAGCTGCATGCTAAGTCCTGCACCTTCCTTCAGGGCTTGTCCCTCCTGTCTCTCAGTTCCATTCTGTAATTCTTAACAGTTTCTCTATGGCCTCCTGGGATTCTTTTCTGTCCCTCAGCTCCACTTGGAGCTAATAGAAACTCCCTTGGCAAAGTTCATTTTGCAACTATTCCCATCTTCATCCATGGACTCAGACTTTATTAAAACTTTGCTCTCTTATGACAAACGACTTGGCCTCAGTACAATTCAATGGCTAATATTGGCATGCTTGATTTTCAATGGTGGCAACATCTACCACTGCAAAAGCAAATGATCTGAATTTTTTATGTCCAAACTTGCTCTCTCCTCTATTTCGTCCTATCTACACTAGTCTGGAATAGCTTTTACACCTTTTACACGTGGATGTTTATTTTCAAAGAGACCCCTACCTCTAACCAACAGCCCATCCTAATAGGGTTGGAAAGCATTCTGTACCAAGCTGCCAAAGGCTGATTCAGTCCCACATAACTTCCTTAGTCATCTCTCTTTCACTGGTGCTTACATCCTGTGCCTGATTTCTCTATGACCAAAGAGAATATTACTCTAAAAAGTGGATAAAGATTTAAAGGGGTTAACTATATTGTCCTGCTAATACCTTAGTATAAAACTTGGCTCTCCTAATTGCATATCAGATACTGAATAACACTCTGCCTTGCCTCTTTGAAAATGCTGTTTGTGTGTCCCTCCTGGATCAAACTCATGATAACCATGTGTGGCCCCACCCATTGTCTTTTCTTTTATTTTATGATTTAATTTAATTTTACATATCAGCCACAGATTCCCCTGTCCTCCCTCCTCCAGCCCTCTCCCGCCCTCCCACCAGCCTATCCCCCATTCTCCTCTCCTCCAGGGCAAGGACTCCACTGGAGATTCAGCTCAGCCTGGTAGATTCAGTCAAGGCAGGTCCAGTCCCCTCCTCCCTTCACCCAGGCTGAGCAAAGTGTCCCTGCATAGGCCCCAGGTTCCAAACAGCCAGCTCATGTACTAAGGACAGGTCCCATTCCCACTGCCTGGGGCCTCCCAAACAGTTCAAGCTAATCAACTGTCTCATTTATCCAGAGGGCCTGATCCAGTTCCACGGGAGCTCCTCAGCTATTGGTTCATAGTTCATGTGTTTCCACTAGTTTGGCTATTTGTCCCTGTGCTTTTTCCAATCATGGTCTCAATATCTCTTGCTCATATAATCCCTCCTCTATTTTGCTGATTGAACTCCTGGAGCTCCACCTAGGACTTGGCCATGGATCTCTGCATCTGCTTCCATCAGTCATTGGATGAGAGTTCTAGCATGACAGTTAGGGTGTTTGGCCATCTGATCACCAGAGTAGGTCAGCTCAGGCTTTCTCTTGACCATTGCCAGTAATCTTTTGTGGAGGTATCTTTGTCGATTTCTGGGGAACTCTTTAGCACTCTGCTTCTTCCAATTCCCATGGGGTCTTCATTTATCATGGTATCTCTTTCCTTGTTCTCCCACTCTGTTCCTGATCTAGCTGGGACCTCCCGCTCCCCTAACCTCTCTTTCCCTTGACCCTTGCCCTCCATTACCCCACCTCACATCCAGTTTGCTCATGTAGATCTCATCCATTTGTCTGTTGTCGGGCAATCCCTGTGTCTTTCTTAGGGTCCTCTTTACTAGGTAGCCTTCCTGGAGTTGTGAGTTGCAGTCTGGTTATCCTTTGCTTTACATCTAGTATTCACTTATGAGTGAGTACATACCATGTTTGTCTTTCTGAGTCTGGGTTACCTCCCTCAGGATAATTTTTTTTTTCTAGTTCCATCCATTGGCCTGCAAACCTCATGATTTTTTAAAAGGCACATATTTATTAAAATAAGATATAAAAGTTAATCATTTTTACCATATGTAAACTTTGCATTTATTCTTCCTAACCTTTGAGTGAAAACTTACATCCCTGAAACAAAACCCAGAAGTAATCATTATATGTTGAGCATTGATAGGGAGTATGTGAAATCTGTATATTAATTTGGTAGGGTGGTCATTTTCACTATTTATCCTACCATGCATGAGCATGGGCAGTCTTTCTATCTTCTGATATCTTGGTCAATTTCCTTTCTCAGTGTCTTCATGATTTTATTGTACAAGTCTTTCACTTCCATGGTTAGATTTACACCTCAAAAGAAGTTATTATAGCAAATGTTCTTTAATATTTTTGTTGCACAGGCTCTTAGGAAAGCTTGAGATTCAATAACCCTTGTTAGTAGAAAAATACATTTAAAAACATAAGAATAGTTTTACAACAAATTACAGTTACAAAATAAGTATATTATCAAAAATTATAATTATAATTATTATTTAATCCCTTATTAATATGTAAGCAACTTAAATTTATTTGCATGTGTGTTTGTATGTATGTGTGTGTTTATGTCTGTGTGTATTTGTGTATATGTATGGTGCTGGGGATAGAACTCAGGGCCTTCCAAATGTATATGCTCTATCATAGAACTACAGCCATAGCCTTTTATTTTATACATTTAATCAGACATATACAGAAAATTAAATGAGCTGCATAAACACAATACACCAAACAAGAATAGAAGCATACATACAGAATAACAAAAATAACTTTATATTTGTATCAATAAACCAAAACACATACCAGTATAAAATATTTTGAAATTAATATTTGCTTCTGGTTCTTGGTTACCTGATTTTTTTTTCTAGTTCCATCCATTTGCCTGCAAATTTCATGATTTTTTTTTTATTTATACCACTGAGTAATACTCCATTGTGTAAATGTACCACATTTTTGTATCCATTCTTTGGTTGATGGACATCTAATTTGTTTCCAGTTTCTGGAGATTATGAATAATGCTATGAACATAGTTAAGCAAGTATCTTTGTGGTATGATTGAGCATCTTTTAGGTATATACCCAAAAATAGTATTGCTGTGTCTTGAGGTAGATTGATTCCTAATTTTCTGAGAAACTCTCATACTGATTTCCAAAGTGGCTGTACAAGTTTGCACTCCTACCAGCAGTGGAGAAGTGTTCCCCGGACTCCTCATGCTTTCCAACATAGGCTGTTATCAGTGTTTTTGATCCTAGTTATTCTGACAGGTGTAAGATGGTATCCCAGAGTCTTTTTGAGTTGAAAGCAATATATTTTCAATGTAAGAATTAATGATTTTTTACTAAGGTTCTATTTTCCCTTTTTTGTGTAAATTATAAATTATATTCTTTTTTGTTTGTTTGTTTTTCAAATCAGGGTTTCTCTGTGTTGCCTTGGCTGTCATAGAACTCCCTCTGTAGACCAGGCTGGACTCAAAAATCACAGAGATCTGCCGGCTTCTGCCTCCCAAGTGCTAGGATTAAAGGCCTGAGCCACCACCAACCAGTTATTCTTTTTTTATTTTAGCCATTTTGCTGTGGTAATTATGATTTTGGGGACACAACTTCATTTTGTACCCTATGCTAATCTAAATCTCATTATGGTTACCCAGCCAGGCCTAGAACTCATGGTGATAGCAGTACTTAGGATCTTGAATGCAGAGATTATAGGCATGTCTATTTTTTGCATTGTTTCTACTGTTAAGTAATATAGTGTTGAAATATAATTCTTCTGCCGTTCACTTCATCTTTCTTCCTAGGGCTAGATTTGTAGTGATAAAACATTAGCTGGTTGTCCTATTGCTGAATTTTTCTAGCCATCTTTGAAGTAAGGAGCTTTACATTCTATAAATTATTACAGATTACACAGAATATTATGTTAACAAATGGCTGAAAGTTTTCTATAGGATTGGTACTTGAAGACAATTTGAAAATTAAAATACATATAGACTCTTGGACCTGTTTTTGTTATTGAAAGTTTTAAAACTTTTGTCTTAATACATTATTTTCCCTTCTACTGATTCTATGTAAAATCAAAAGAGGAAAAGGTTTCCTTTAAAATTGGACTAAATATCTTTAATTAATACCATAAAATCAATTTTTTTGGTTCTGCTTATTTAGTTGTATTTTTTCAGGATGTAAGGATACATTTTAGTTCTGGCATTGTTACAGTATATAGTGTTAATTACTCTTTTGGATGTTGAATTTAGTTGCTCCTTTGCCTAGTTTAAGATAAACATGAAAAATTGATGGTACAAAAACAAAACAGACAAAAACATTGTTTCTGTATATGGGAGAGTTTCCAGAAGAAACTGTTTGAGTAGTGTGCTGAGCTGGCTCTGTCAAGAACATTAAGTGAGAGGTTTGGACCTCCAAGAGCAGCATCACCCTAGCTTACTCTGCACAATGCCATTGAAGCCACTTCAGAGATCTTTGTCTTTAATTTGCTTTGATGGAAGATGTTGGATCAGCATTAGCACCCATTCCAAATTGTGGCTGGTCTGTTGATAATGACATAGAGAAGACTGTCTTTCAAAACAAACAAAGAAACAAAAAACCCAAATGGGCAGCTAAGCATATATATTTGTTTCTGTATTATAGTCCCCACTCTTATATAGCCAAGTGTTGTATTTTTCTGAGCCATCACCACAGCTGTATTTTCCTTTTTAAAAATTAACTTTCTCTTTGACAGCTTCCATATGTGTCTAAAATAAACTCTGGTCATTCTCACCGTCTTTCCCGACGTTGTCTTTTTCCCAATCCCAACCATGCCCACCTACCAGCCAGCTCCCCTCCCACTTTCATGTCCTTTTTGTTTGGTTTTTATTTTTCTTTGTAGCCCATTGTGTTTATCAACCATGATCACCTATATGGGCATGGGTATGGATCTATCCGTCGATCATGAATCATTTGGCAATGGCTAGATCACTGAAAACAAAGATTTCCTCTCTTCTAACAACCCCTAACTATCACCAGTTCTAATGGGGGAAGGCCCAAAGACCTCAATTTATGACTGAATATTTAATGACTTTGACTTATACAGATCCTATGCAAATAATCTCTAAAATTGACAATGCAATGTCCATAAGACAAAGTTTTATAGATCCCCCCCCATCATTCTGTTCTTATATTGTTCATGTTTCTTGTTCTGTGATGTTGCCTGAGTCTTGGAAGGGTGATACTGGTGTTGCACTTAAGGCTGAGTATTTTAAAATCACTTACTCTCATTGTGTTTACCAGCAATGAGTCTTTGTTTTAATGTCATTCACTTCAAAGGGGAGCTTCTCTGATCAAGACTGAGGACAATATTAATCTATGGTAATAAACATACATATTTTGGAAGTAGTTTGAACACATGCCTATTTATCAAAACAAAATCAGTAGGTTCATCTCCAGGGCCTACGATGTACTAACCATTGTCTTTGACCAGGTCTATAGTATGAGGTATGAACACCTTCATGTGGAGCAAGTCTCAGATACAATCTGTAAGCAGTTTATTACCCTTATAACATGGTGCCATTACTTCTCCAGTAAGCATATCTACCTTGGGAGGTAAGTGTTACATCATACAAAGCCCAACACAGGGTAGGATCGTTGCTACATTTTTTCGATAAGTTGGCTGCACAGTAACTCCAGACATTTTAAAATGTGTAATTTCTCTCTGAATAGTTGCATTTTCCTGTCTGTACCCTTACTGGGGGGAATCTCCATTTTTGTTTCTTATTTATAATGAAGTTACTTCATGCAAAAAATAACCACAATTTTCAAAAATTTTTAAAAACATAAAAATTATGCTAACCATATATTCTCAAAATAACAAAGAGAACTCTTCCAAAGTAATTTTTGAACAAGAAATATTTGACTCAAAGTAATGACCCTCCTACAGGCAAAATGTGAAATAACAGGCAATTTCTTTGTTAATAACAAGAAAACATGCCACAAATTTAAGATGAAGGTATATTGTCTTATCAACCTAGCTTCAAAATTATAAACATGGTTTTATTAAACTTTTAAGGAATATTGTTTTACAAGTTTTAATATTTTCAAACTAATGATTATTTTCACAAATGTTATAATAAAACAGTTTGTTCGTGTAAATAACTACTTGATATAAATGCCAAAAGTTCTGAGAGACTTCTTACAAAATTTTGGCAACAAAATACTTTATTACAGACATACCTATAAATGTTTTATTATATTTTAATATAGTTTAATTAAAGTACATTTTATCAATTCCCTTTATCTCTTTTCTTTATTCATCCTCTCCCAGCTATCAAATTCCAAGCCATCCCCTTCTCTTTCTCAAGTTGATATCTGTCTTTTGATTATTACTCTTATATTTATGTGTATGTGTACAGGCACAAATATATCCATAAATACAGCTTGCTGAGTCATTTTTTTGCTGTTTGTGTATATATGGTTTCATGGATGATCACTCTGGTTTTGACAACCAATAAAGGGAAATCCTAGGAGAGGTTAATTTTCCTTTTCTCAGTCTTCATCTAAGGAATGAACCCTGTGAAGATTTCTTCCTTCCTTATTGATATGTACATAGATATTGGAATTGCTCAGTCTTGTTTATGCAGCCTGTTCAGGACAGACTGTTTCACAATAACTTTTTGGTGTCTGGCTCCTACTGTCTTCAAGCTCTCTTTTCTGCCATGCTTCCTGAACCAAGGATGCAAGAGTTGTAGTGTGGATGTGTCATTTGCAACTAGGATCCCTACAATCAGCTGATCTTTGCAATGTATAAAGTTGTGGTTCTCTGTGATGGACTTCATTCCCTGCAAGAGAGGCTTCTTTGATGAGGGTCTTCGCTGACTTACATAGGATAAGATTTAAAATAGAATAAGGCATTATGTTGATGTAGCAATGCAGCAGTAGAGGAGGGAAATCATACCTGGTACTGGTACTGGAAACCTAGCCAGTTTCCTGGGGCCAGTTTAGACACTGAGCATAGAAAATGTGTTATTTTTAATTGCCTCTAAAATTTGTTCATGGTAATACCAGAATTTAGTTGTACTTTTCTACAGTATTTAAAATCATAAAGCCAGTATATCCAGAGGAAGCACTCAAGAAATGCTAATGGAGGGCAGAGAGAATACAACTATATACTGGATTTGATTCCCTTAATAGAAAAGCAGATATATACCGAAGAAAGCCACTTAAGATGCCTTACCTGTCAATAAAAACAAAACGATATTCTAGACACAGGGATTCTATTATATCCTCTACTTGCTAGCAGTTGGAGCAGACAGATGTTTGCTTTTCTTTTATTTATTTATTTCTCTTTTTTTTTGGTGTACTGAAAGGCTGTAACTCAATTCATAGCTGTGTGTTCTTTCATTTGCTTAACTGCATGTGGAAGTAAGGCATGAAATCTTAAATTTACAGCCTAAAATCAAAATGCCAGATGGTTTTATAATTGGATATTTCTTTTCCCACTGAGCAAAACAGACTACTAAAAGACATGGGCTAAAAATATGTGTTCATGTAATTCAATACCTGCATGACAAACAGGTAACTTGAACGAAAATAAAACAATGTAAAGAAAAAGTCCTCATGGCATTGAGAACATCTGTATTTTCATATAAGTATACTTTTATGTATATGAGAATTCTTATCCTCATAATATTATTTGTGTAATACTGTAACCAGCTGAATTTAATAATTTTTGACACCTTTGAAAATACCCAGGAGAAAAGATTTTGAATG